>NW_019944796.1:0-15860 GCF_002910315.2 Salvelinus sp. IW2-2015 | reverse complement strand
TCATATCATTATATCAGGTTACAGTGCACGTCATACCTTCATCATCATATCATCATATTAGTTACAGTGCACGTCATACCTTCATCATCATATCATCATATCAGTTACAGTGCACGTCATACCTCATTCATCATATCATCATATTAGTTACAGTGCACGTTCAACCTTCATCATCATATCATCATATTATTAATGCAGTTCATACCTTCATCATCATATCAGTTACATTAGCATCTTTAATTAGACCTTTTCCAAGTATGAAACCCATTCTTCCCAGTATTCTTGACCTCTCTCCTGTTGAGTTCTTAAAGCAAAGGTCATAGCTCCATGTGGTGTATTTCTTCTACAATGTCTATCCATTGTGTCAGTGTGGAGGGTCTTTTGTAGCCATTTCCTAGTGATAGCCTTTTACTGGCTGCCAGTAGGACCTTCAAGAGGTACTTTTCTCTATTGTGTAAGTTATCAGGTATTTCACCCAAGTACAAAGAAATTAATGTTTGTTCTATGTCAAATCCCATTATTTTTCCAATGTTAGATCTATTCCTCCTCAGTAAGTTTCGATTGCGGGGCAAGTCCAAAAGATATGAGAGTGATCCACCCTCAATAGACAGCATTCTCTCCAACAAGGGTGTAGTGAGCCAGTCTGTTTTGATTTCAGTTTAGGTGTTATGAAGTAACGTATAACATTCTCCAACAAGGATGTAGTGAGCCAGTCTGTTTGATTTCAGTTAGGTGTTATGAAGTAACGTATAACATTCTCTTCAAGGGTGTAGTGAGCCAGTCTGTTTTGATTTCAGTTTAGGTGTTATGAAAACGTATAACATTCTCTCCAAGGGTGTAGTGAGACAGTCTGTTTTGATTTCAGTTTAGGTTTTATGAAGTAATGTATAACATTCTTCCAACAGAATTCTCTCCATGATCTTGAGTTGGTGGAGCTTTGTTGAGTCTCTAATATGTTCAACCATTTTCATCAGTTATTTCATAGTATCCTCCTCCCATTTCTTTTTAATATAGTTTGTAGATTGTTTCTTTGAGGATTGAATACCCAAGTAGAGATTTGAAATAATTTTTTTACTCCCCAAGTTGTATGTGTTAGTGATACTTGGATTAATTTGGAGTGCTCGAGGTCAAGTCACTTTTATCTCCCTTAAGACAATAGCGTGTCCGAATTGTAACCCGGCGAATAGAACTTCAATTGAGACCAAGGTGATGTCTTGCTCTTGTGTTTCGTGCCGAAGCCAATGATTCTCTACTCTCACCACTTATTATAGCGTACCTGTGACAGTTATTCTATCTAGGGTTTCCCGGTAAATTTCCATAAGTGGGCGTAGAAAACCTCCCATAGAATACTATACAGAGCGTGATAGAAATATACCGTATTATTATGCCTGGTTCCTCTGCGTCCATTATTATAACTCCTTCCCTGTGAACCGAGTAGGGCAAGGGAATATAAGAAGCTTGGCCGAAGTTCTGTGAAATGTGATTATTGCTCAGGAGACGTTTCCAAAAACTCGCAACCGTTTGATCTCTCCCATGTCTAATTATATTTGACATAATTTATTCTTTTATAACTAAAACTCTCCAATCACAAATCCGTCCTTCTGAGATGAGAAATTAGAGTCCAGTCGTAAGTTTTGTCTAATTTGTTAATTGATTTATTTACGGCATGATAAGTAATTTATGCCGGAAAAACTGAGCTGTATGGGAAGTATCGAGATCTGAGTCAAAGTAAAAAGAAAGGATAATGGAGAGAGAGTCGTCAAGTGTTCTGGCCTATGTAAGGAAGTTGCGGAAGAGATGACCTATATACGAGTAAAATGGAGAGCACTAAAGACGAGAGACACGAACCGAGGAAGAAGAGGGTACTCAGGATTGGTGGGACGCAAGAGACAACATCAAAGTAGAATCGTATAATGAGTAGTTTAAGGAGGTGAAAGCAAAGGGCGAGTAACCCCGCAAACAGTTTTTATTGGATGAGAGAAATTGTAAAGTTGTATAGACGTAGATCGTTAGAGGTGCTTGAACTACTAAATGCGAACAGATAAGAGCCTTGATATCCGTGTGACTCCGCGTAACGTTAGTTTGGACGGGAAGATTGTCTAGAATGAGAACAAGTGAATAGGAAGCGAATACAGTAACCGTTCAGAGTAGTTGCGATATATTGAAGTGGTCCTACGAATTAGCTACTATCAAAGAAGAAGTATAAGAGAAGGAGATATCCGAGCGCTAGGTACGAATATCGAGTCAGATATAATTATGTCCGATTGAGGTTTAAAATGTGATCGGAATTCGAGTGCAAGTGAGAAGTTAGTAGGATGTATCGTTTTAGCGTAGATATACTTCGAGAAGAGTAAGTTTAATCTATGAAAAGAGGTCCAGAGGTGAAAGTTGAGATAGCACTACTCTTCAGCTTCGTCGCATGTGGGGATGATAAATATAGAGTGATATTACTCGGCTTTGAGGTCTGGGTATGTAGCGTTAAAGCACATAAGCGAGCTTAGAAGGATGTCCAAGAAGTGATAGATTTGTAAGAGAACTTCACAGTCAAGATCTGAAGTACACTTGAGGACCATAGGGATCTTTCAGAGCAGGAAAACAGAACGTGAAGGATCAAGCATTGAACATGCATGTGAGTCATTATGGTTTCACTGTCTCTTATATGTTTAGTACCCTTCTTGAAAGGTTAGGTGAGGTTTGTCTGTATTGTCCAACTCGAGCTGAGACTCGGTCTAGAGCCTAGAGTGAAGAGCAGAGGAGAAGAAGTGTGGAACGTGAAACGAATTCACAAGCTTCATGTTTAACATATAGCAACCCTCGCGTACTTACATATGATTGTATAATGCGGTTCGTGTCAAATGTCCGATCATGATTACTAGGCTGCATTCATATAAAGTGCTGTGGTCAATTACATAAGTGTGGGTGCTGACCTGGACAACGCCATCTATGACATGATATTATTTGTTATAGCACCAGTCTACATACTCTCATTTGTGAGAACCAAAAATCTTTCCAAATACTATGTGAAATATAAGAATGATCGCTCTAATTTCCCACTTGGAGAATCAAAATAGCGTTTCTCTCTTTTGGGTCAACTACACCGTGTGATTAATTAATACTTGCGCACGCTTCCCTTCTTGGTCTTATTCGAGTAAATGTACGTCAGATTCTAGGTAATTTCAGCAGTTTCTGTGCTTTAATCTTTTTCTTGAGAGATGATGTGGCTATGATCTTTCCTCTAATAACCGCCTTAGCTGCATCCCACAATGTAGAAGGGGATACTTCCCTGTTATCATTATTCTCCAGATAGACGTTCAATTCTGTCTTTATTGATTCCTTGAATGCTGGATCATTCAGCATGCTTGTATTAAGTCTCCATATAGTATTTATTGGTTTGCTATCAAGGTGTAGAGTAAGGTAAACTCYATTATGATCTGATAAGTCGCTCTGCCAGATCCTACAATCCTTAAGCCTGTGTCTATCTGCACTGTACATAAAAAAGTAGTCTAACCTGGAGTATTCAGTGTGGCGGGCTGAGTAAAAAGTATATTCCTTATCGGTCTTGTGGGTGTCACGCCATACATCGAGCAGTCCTAGATCCTGCAGTATCCTATTGATCTTTTTAGCAACTAGACTCATTTTACTATTTTGATTTGTGCTGTCCAATTTTGAGTTTAGAATTGTGTTAAAATCCCCTCCACAGATAAGAGTGCYAGTGGTTTCTGTGGCAATTAAATCAAACACCTTCCCGTAGAAGACCATGTCACTCCCTGGGGGTGCGTATACATTAAATAATGTAACTTCCTTGTTATCTATTTTACATTTAACATGTATAACTCTACCCTCGTCTTTTATTTCTGACATAAACTCAAAATTAACTGAATTTGGGATCAAGATTGCAACTCCCCTTCTACCCATTTTGTAAGAAGAAAAAAAAGTGTTCCTATAACCCATTTTCTTGAGTTTCTCGTGTTCAGGTGTGAATAAGTGAGTTTCCTGCCAGAATAGTATGTCAAGTCTCTACCGTTTCATCTTTGCTATTACCTTACTTCTCTTGATGGCACTCCCCAGTCCGTTTACATTGAGACTTATGACCTTAAATTCCAGATGATGCATCAATATAAATAAAAAAAACTGTGCACCATATCTGCCTGCTTATCATGAACCTAAAAATGAATGAAAAATCAAGAACAATATTAAAGTAAACCAAAGTGGGAAAATACTTTGGTATTTGGACTCCCATGTCAGAGGACTGTCTCTTGCCTCTGGGGTTTGAGGGGATGAGCCTGTCCGCAGGATRGGCCCCTCGCTCAGATATGAAAATGCATGACGTAGTCACAAACATGACCTGGTGGAACTGAAAATAATAAGGCCGCTTATTTCATCGCTTATCGGTTAAATACAAGTGAAAACTATATCGGTCATGCGTGCATATCATGAATCCTCCCCTTGATATGCCCTTCTGTTGCCCCTTTGTCAATGTGTCATTAATCCTTAGCTAATATATATGTTATTAACGTGACGCTACTTAGTGTGTTCATAAAGAACACATGCTTTTGGCTACTCACCCTTGTTCAGCATTGGGGGAAAATAGGGGAGATATTTTAYCTATTGCAATGTCAACCGTAACAACCCAAMGTCTTAACAGCTCGCGGTAACTATTAATTCTGTGAAATCCGATTCAGTGTCTTACTTCTTCCCGTTGGAAATGCCCTGAGTCTCTCTCGCGATTGTTGAATGTCTCTCGCCGAGATGGTTTCCCTCTTTCTTCATGACACCTGCTTGTCGACAATGATCCATGGGAGAGCCTGCTCGAGTCTTTCCACGGTGATGTCGCCTTTCTCCTGGCGGTATACTCCACTGGAAGCCCCTTGACTTCAGGTCCTCAGCTGCCCCGCTGCATGCTCGTATGTAACCGGCCATTTTCCAGAAATACCGCATTTTGTCTGGAATGGTGTTTGGAAGCGAATACCCTTCTCTTTAAGTGCTTTCTTAATGGGGGTGTATTCTTCCCTTCTTTCAGTATCTCTCCCTCGTAGTCATGATCAAAGAACACGTTGGCCTATGGAAGTTAACAGGCCTTTTCCAGTAGCATGTAAGATCTTCTCTTTGACTGAGAGTTTTAGGAACCGTATTACTATGGATCTTGGTGGGGCGCCGCTGGGGGGTTTGAGGCCAGGTCCTGGTGTGCTCTCTCCATTCCCAGGTCAGTGTCATCTTCAAGTATGTCCTTGAATCGACCCTCCACCAAGTTGGGCACGAGAGCTTTTTCTGCGCCCTCTACTACGTTATAAAGTCTAATGTTGTTCGACGTGAGAAAACTTCAGAGTTCTGTCACTTTTGCCTGTAGGTGTGTGTTGGCTTTCAGTGACTGTTCAAGTATTCCTTACTGCGGAGTCCATGTGTCCGTTTCCCAATGCGCTGTTCTGCGTCCCCATTCTGTAGATATGCTGTGAAGTTCTAATTTGTATTCTTCCAGTTTCTGGTTAATGTCCTTCTTGAACTCATTTAGTTATTTTCTTACATCTTCTCGAAGTTCCTCTCGTAAGCCTGTGAGCGCCCGCGCAATTCCTCCTTCATCACCTCACGAAATGAGGGTTCTTTTGCTGCTGCTATCGTATTTGCGCTAGCATTAGCCATTTCGGGTTCATCGACGATTATATCTTCTGCTGTCTTGTTACGGGTGTTGTTAGCTCCGCGACCTTTTCCTATTTTTCCCTCTTGTCCATTTTGCGTAAGTTATTATAATGCTCAGATAAATACTTGAATTATTAGGGGGGGAAATACCCAACCGATGTGCAGTACGAAAAACTAGGCAGCCATTTCCTAGGTGCGTCACCGAAGCCTGGTTAGTTTTAGTTTTACGACTTTGGTGCTGTGCCAATTAGTGAACAGAGCTTCCTCCAGAACAAGATTCATGACAACAACAAAAAATGCTAAACTGTCCACGCCACACACCACACACACACACACACACACACACACACACACACACACACACACAACACACACACACACACACACACACACACACACACACACAACACACACACACACACACAACACACACACACACACACACACACACTGAGGGAATTGTCAGACCTAAGTAAGGGACAGGTCATGGTATAACCATATCTATGGGGCGTACTTCAATATTCTGTCTGCATGCAAAGCTAAAGTCTGAAAGTCTTTTAGCTTTGTATAGAAATGAAAGACTAGTAAGATTAAACAGAGCTGTACTCTAATTCCATGTTTAGCACAGTAGGATAAAACACAGAACAGTCTGTTTGATGGAAAATGTACAATCACACTACTGTACAGTACTACTGTGCTGTTGATATTTTTTTCTCTACTGCCTTGTTCTGCTTAGTGTCTTCCCACTGGGCAAAAACTGGTTGAATCATTGTTGTTTCTACATTTTAACCYCAGAAAATTACGTTGAAAATTATTGGATTTGCAAAAAGTCATTAATGTAAGGGCATTTCGTATTTTTTCACCCCACATTTTTTGTTGATTTCATGTTGAATTCACGTTACTGGACAACTCAACCAAATGTAAATCAAAACTAGACGTTGAACTGACGTCTGTGCCCAGTGGGTTAGTTGCAGATTAAATGGCATCCTATTCCCTATATAGTGCACTACTTTTGACCAGAGCCTTACTGTATGCCTTTTTGCTCTAGGGTGGAGTTTCCCCTAAGTACAGATCTAGGATCAGCTTCCCTTAACCACCAGCGGGGAAAATGCAAAACTGACCCAAGATCAGCATCTAGGGGCAAAATTCCACCGAAACCGCTCCAGACCAGCTCGTTCAGTAGGCTATAGATCATCCTAGAGAGAGGAATATGGCCMAAACTGTGGTCCTCTCCTCATCTCCTCACAAGGGCAATGCATCAAACAGACAAGCCTATCAATGGCTGCACTTGAGTTCCATCCAAGATGATTAAGTGTAATTAATCTAAATACTTAGTGAGGTGTGTTGTGCTGTGTCATTTATCATGCTTATGTAATATCATATTTACCAGCCATATGGGGACTGAGGTGGCGGTGGTGACGTTGTCATTAGTGTACTGCTTGCTGTTTGGGGTTTTGGGCTGGGTTTCTGTACAGCACTCTGTGACATYTGCTGATGTAAAAAGGCCTTTATAAATAAATTGGAATGATTGATWCTTCTGTCCAGCTAATCTCTCCTTGATGGGTCCTGAACATAGAAATAGAATCGCTATCATTGACTTGAATAGAGATCTTACTCTAGTAATGCTATTTCTATGGTCCTCAATGCCTTGGTACAGTARAAACTGATGAAGTAATAGTAAATCCACAGAAATATAATTACTAGAATGGGCATCCCTATTCAAGTCAATGATGCCTTTACCAGTCAAAATGCCATAGTCAGAGGTTCCAAGCYTGTTCTAGTTACTTCTATGGGTACAGCTCTCTTGACTCTACATATGTGGTTGCAAAACAATGCCAATCGGAGGCCAACATAATCCTTCTTCATTTATTATTATTTATTCAATTGGAAATGTTATATTTTTTTTATAATTTTTATTATTTGATTTATTTTTGGGTAAAAACATTTGTACAGTTCAAAACAATTAAAAAGCACAAAGAAACCCGGAGGAAAACACACTCATTTCCAATGTGGTCCTCGGTGTAAGACAAGGTTCTAATAATTAATATAGTGAACAAAATAATCATTACTTATGTTACCATTATTTTTTACACCAACAAATCTTTCAATGGACTGAAGCATAATATCTCTCTTTAATTGTCCAATGCAGGTAGCTCCACTCACCAAGTTCAGATGTAGGATCTTGATTTGATCACTCTGTCATGCCCTGACCTTAGAGAGCCTTTTTATGTCTCTATTTGGTTTGGTCAGGGTGTGATTTGGGGTGGGCATTCTATGTTTTGTTTTCTATGTTTCTTTATTTCTATGTTTTGGCCGGGTATGGTTCTCAATCAGGGACAGCTGTCTATCGTTGTCTCTGATTGGGAACCATAGTTAGGTAKCCCTTTTTCCCTCCTTTCAATGTGGGTAGTTAACTTTGTTTGTGGCACTAATGCCCTGTAAGCTTCAYGGTTGTTTCTTTCGTTTGTTGTTTTGTTGGYGACATTTTAAATAAAGAAGAAMATTTCCCCTACCACGCTGCACCTTGGTCTTCTTCCAGCATCGGCCGTGACACACTCTTTTGTTGCTGAGAAGGAAATGCAAACTTGTAGCGTATTCAATGTTTAAAAAGGCTTCTGAAGTTTGTAATTTCAGCTTTAAAATGTTGGACTTGATTTGCCCTCATGAAAAATATATCAAAACCTACACAAAATGTCCATGAATTATAATACAGATAATAATGAACATTTCCTGCTGCAGGATTATGTTCTTGCTGTAGCAAACTGTCTCAAATTAAGATCCTACACCTGTAGTGCAACCATATAGTTATATATGAGTACTAAAGAGAAGAATACTAAACGGGCCATATGTACGGGTGAGGGTGCCATTAAGCTCTATGGTGCCATACTTGTAAACCCACATTACACACTCATTTGATGGGCTTCTCACGACTAAAATAACAGAGGCTGTGTCCCAAAAATAAAAACGTTCCCTTCAGAGTGCACTAACTTTGACCACGGACCATAGGACTCTGGTCAAACGTAGTGCACTATATAGGGGATAGGGTGCCATTTGGGACACACCCTGACTTCATCGTATTGTATTTGCCTCTAACCTATAGAAAGAAGGTTCCAGGTGGTCCCACRCATAACATTTTAGATGTTTCATTTACAGACTACTCATCAGCATTCAAAACTGTATGGTACAAACAGCTGGTGCAATGAAATATATATTATTGCCAGTAATAAAACGTGCAAATGCCAGATTAAGTGATATTTTGTATAGCCTCGTTAATTTAAAAAGGTCAATGGAAAATAATTTATTAGAGGAAACATGGGAGGACAGTTATATTAGTTGCTAAGGTGACAGAGGTAACTGTTTCTGTCTTTGTCAGAGGTTCAACTGAAAACACAGCATGTGTCCCAAATGGCAACCTATTCCCTCAAATCAAATCAAATGTTATTAGCCACATACACATGGTTAGCAGATGTTAATGCGAGTGTAGCGAAATGCTTGTGCTTCTAGTTCTGACAGTGCAGTAATATCTAACAAGTAATCTAACAATTCCCAACAACTACCTAAAACACACAAATCAAAAAGGGGGAATGAGAATATGTACATATAAATATATGGATGAGAGATGTCCAAGCGACATAGGCAAGGTGCAATAAATGGTATAAAATGAAGTATATACATATGATATGAGTAATGTAAGCTATGTAGGCATTATTTAAAGTGGCATTGTTTAGAGTGACTAGGGATCAATTTATTAAAGTGGCCAGTGATTGGGTCTCAATGTAGGCAGCAGCCTCTCTGAGTTAATGATTGCTATTTAGCAGTCTGATGGCCTTAAGATAGAAGCTGTTTTTCAGTCTATCGGTACCAGCTTTGATGCACCTGTACTGACCTCGCCTTCTGGATGGTAACGGTGTGAACAGGCAGTGGTTCGGGTGGATGTTGTCCTTGATGATATTTTTGGCCTTCCTGTGACATCGGGTGCTGTAGGTGTTATGGAGGGCAGGTAGTATGCCTCCGGTGATGTGTTCTGCAGACCACACCACCCTCTGGAGAGCCTTGTGGTTGAGGGCAGTGTAGTTGCTGTACCAGACTGTGATATAGCTCGACAGGATGCTCTCGATTGTGCATCTGTAAAAGTTTGTCAGGGTTTTGGGTGTCAAGCCAAATTTCTTCAGGCTTCTGAGGTTGAAGAGGTGCTGTTGAGCCTTCTTTACCACACTGTCTGTGGTGGTGGACCATTTCAGTTTGTCTGTGATGTGTACGCCGAGGAACTTAAAACTTTCCACCTTCTCCACTGCTTCTCCACTACCGCCTCGCTTCGCGTTCCTAGGAAAATATGCAGTATTTWGTTTTTTTTACGTGTTATTTCTTACATTGGTACCCCAGTCGGGAGGAACTACTGGATATAAGAGCAACGTCAACTCACCATCATTACAACCAGGAATACGACTTTCCCGAAGCGAATCCTCTGTTTTGCCCACCACCCAGGACAATGGATCAGATCCCAGCCGGCGAACCAAAACAACGTCGCCGTAAAAGGGGCAGACGAAGCGGTCTTCTGGTCAGGCTCCGGAGACGGGCCACATCGCGCATCGCTCCCGAGCATACTACTCGCCAATGTCCAGTCTCTTGACAACAAGGTTGATGAAATCCGAGCAAGGGTAGCATTACAGAGAGACAAAGAGACTGTAACGTTCTTTGCTTCACGGAAACATGGCTCACTCGAGACACGCTATCGGATCGGTACAGCCACCTGGTTTCTTCATGCATCGCGCCGACAGAAAACAAGCATCTTTCTGGTAAGAAGAGGGCGGGGGGTATGCCTTATGATTAACGAGACGTGGTGTGATCATAACAACATACAGGAACTCAAGTCCTTCTGTTCACCTGACTTAGAATTCCTCAGAATCAAATGTCGACCGCATTATCTACCAAGAGAATTCTCTTCGATTATAATCACAGCCGCATAAATTCCCCCCAAGCAGACACATCGATGGCCCTGAACGAACTTTATTTGACTCTACGTAAACTGGAAACCACATATCCTGAGGCTGCATTCATTGTAGCTAGGGATTTTAACAAGGCTAATCTGAAAAACAAGACGCCCTAAATTCTATCAGCATACGATTGTGCTACCAGGGCTGGTAAAACCCTAGATCTTTGTTATTCTAATTTCCGCGACGCATATAAGGCCCTCCCCACCCTCCTTTCGGAAAAGCTGACCACGACTCCATTTGGTTGCTTCCTGCCTATAGACAGACTAAAACAGGAAGCTCCCGCGCTCAGGTCTGTTCAACGCTGGTCCGACCAATCTGATTCCACGCTTCAAGATTGCTTCGTTCACGTGGATTGGGATATGTTCCGCATTGCACAAACAGCAACATTGACGAATACGCTGATCGGTGAGCGAGTTTATTAGCAAGTGCATCGGCGATGTCGTACCCACAGCAACAATTAAAACATTCCCAAACCAGAAAACGTGGATTGAAGGCAGCATTCGCGAGAAACTGAAAGCGCAAACCACTGCTTTTAACCAGGGCAAGGTGACCGAAACATGACCGAATACAAACAGTGTAGCTATTCCCTCCGCAAGGCATAGAGGGAAAGTAGAGTCGCAATTCAATGGCTCAGACACAAGATGTATGTGGCAGGTCTACAGTTAATCACGGATCACGGATTACAAAATGAAAACCAGCCCGTCGCGGACCAGGATGTCTTGATCCCAGACAGACTAAACAACTTCTTGCTCGCTTTGAGGACAATACGGGGCCACTGACACGGCCCGCTACCAAAACCTGCGGACTCTCCTTCACTGCAGCCGACGTGAGTAAAACATTTAAAACGTGTGTGACCCTCGCAAGACTGCAGGCCCAGACGGCATCCCCAGCCGCGTCCTCAGAGCATGCGCAGACCAGCTGGCTGTGTGTTTACGGACATATTCAATCAATCCTTATCCCAGTCTGCGTTCCACATGCTTCAAGAGGGCCACCATTGTTACTGTTCCCAAGAAAGCTAAGGTAACTGAGCTAAACGACTACCGCCCCGTAGCACTCACTTCCGTCATCATGAAGTGCTTTGAGAGACTAGTCAAGGACCATATCAACTCCACCCTACCTGACACCCTAGACCCACTCCAATTTGCCTACCGCCCCAATAGGTCCACAGACGATGCAATCGCAACCACACTGCACACTGCCCTAACCCATCTGGACAAGAGGAATACCTATGTGAGAATGCTGTCCATCGACTACAGCTCAGCATTTAACACCATAGTACCCTCCAAACTCGTCATCAATCTCGAGACCCTGGGTCTCAACCACGCCCTGTGCAACTGGATACTGGACTTCCGACGGGCCGCCCCCAGGTGGTGAGGGTAGGTAACAACATCTCCACCCCGCTGATCCTCAACACTGGGGCCCCACAAGGGTGCGTTTTGAGCCCTCTCCTGTACTCCCTGTTCACCCACGACTGCGTGGCCATGCATGCCTCCAACTCAATCATCAAGTTTGCAGACGACACTCCAGTGGTAGGCTTGATTACCAACAACAACGGACAGCCTACAGGGAAGAGAGGAGGCCCTCAGTGTGTGGTGTCAGGAAAATAACCTCACACTCAACGTCAACAAAACAAAGAATCATCGTAGTCTTCAGGAAACAGCAGAGGAGCACCCCCCTATCCACAATCGATGGGACAGTAGTCCGTGTGATCAAAACAATCTTGAAGCGTGGATTCTGATTGGTAAGACCAGCGTTGAATGGTTCTAGTCACTCGTACTGTACACCCTGTTTCAGTTTCTACCTATAAGACGTGAGGAGCAAGATGGCATCGTGGTCGGATTTGCCGAAGGGAGGGCGGGGAGGGCTTTCTATCCATCGCGGAAGTTAGAGTAGCAGTGGTCCAGTGTATTAACCCGCGCATAGTGCAATCAATATGCTGATAGAATTAGGTAGCTTTTCTCAAATTTGTTTTTGTTAAAATCCCCAACTACAATAAATGCAGCCTCAGCATATATGGTTTCCAGTTTACATAGAGTCCAGTGAAGTTCCTTGAGGGCCGTCTTGGTGTCTGCTTGAGGGCCGTCTTGGTGTCTGCTTGACGAGAATTCTCTTTGGATGTAATATGGCCGGCATTTGATTGTAAGGAATTCTAGGTTGGGTGAGCAGAAGGACTTGAGTTCCTGCATTACACCATGAGTCGTTAATCATGAAGCATACACCCCCGCCCTTCCTCTTCCCAGAGAGGTGTTTATCTCTGTCGGCGCGATGCATGGAGAAGCCCGGTGGCTGAACCGATTCCGACAAGATATTCCTAGAGAGCCATGTTTCCGTGAAACAGAGAATGTTACAATCTCTGATGCCTCTCTGGAAGGCAACCCTTGCTCGAATTTTGTCTATCTTGTTGTCAAGAGACTTGAAATTGGCGAGTGCACTGTTTTTGATCAGGGCCCATAGGGACTGTGTCATTGAGAGTAGAGAATAGCGAGTGTGTGTCGGCGTGCCTGCGTACATACATAGGTGTGTGTGTGTGCGTACGTACATAGGTGTGTGTGTGCGTACGTACATAGGTGTGTGTCTGTGTATGCATGCTAGTATGTGCATACACAGATCACTGATGAAGGATTTTGAGGCTGATTCCCTGACCTGTCAATGTTTTTAATTTGCTGTTTTATGATTTTGATATACTCTTGTGAATTTTATGGTTTYTACTAGATTACTTGTAGTTTTTCATGTTGTCTGTCTGTAATTGTGTAATGACTTGCTGCTGCCTATCTTGGCCAGGACGCTCTTGAAAAAGAGATTTCAAATCTCAATGAACCCTTCCTGGTTAAAGAAAGGTTAAATGAAAATAARAAATATRTGTGYGCGTGGGTACATGTGCATGTACTTCAGTAAATGTTTATGCTTTTATGGGGTCGTGGCCTGGCCAGTTGGGTCCCACAACTCAAATCAAACTTTAAGTTTGAGATCAAGKGGAAAGGACAGTGGACTCCTAACTGCAGTGCTATGGCAGGAGGATATAATGCCACTATTCTTGTAAAAGTCAAACTCTTGGGGTGGACAGACGTCTCTCTTGGGTCCTCTTTGACAGCGATTGTCAGACTAGTGTACAGCAGTGGAGAACTGAGAAGAAGTTGGATAGATTGCATGAGGTAATTTTTTTTAATGGTCCTCTTCCAATGACCCATATACATAGGARCAGAACAGCATACAGGAGGAAGGTGCTTGCTGCAGGTTAGAAGGAAAAAACTCTGGGATACAATGTGGCAGCTCTCATTCTTGATCAACGGTTCCATGCTGCAGTGGTGTGTCATTATGTCGRCAGCATATTACAACGCCGAGCTCTAAACCAAGACACAATCTGTGTGAGCAAACGCACCATAAAATTTCAGGGGAAGAGTACAATTATAATCTGCAAAGCAATGTATAATGTTACTTACATCTATTCAAAATGTTAGATCACAGCATCGTCTCTTATCGAGAGGAAAACGCTACCCTAAGTAATCAATCCAACTTATGCTGCCTGTACATGTTCTGTTAGATCATAAGTCGACCACTAGAACATGTTTTGTTAGATAAGGAGACGACCACTAGTACATGTTCTGTTAGATAAGGAGACGACCACTAGAACATAGTTCTTCTTTAAATAAGAGGACGAACCACTAGAACATGTTCTGGTTAGATAAGCGAGTACGAACCACTAAGTACATGTCTCTGTATAGATAAGGCCAGACACGCACCACTAGTAACATGTTCGGTGTTAAAATAAGGAAGACGCACCACGTAGAACATTAGTTTCTGTTAGCATAAGAGACGACCACTAGAACATGTTCGGTTAAAATAAGGAGACGACCACTTAGTACCATGTTCTGTTAGATAGGAGACGATCCCACTAGTACAGTGTCTGATTAGATAAGGAGACGACCATAGTACATGTTCTGTAAGATAAGGAGACGACCCATCTAGTACATGTTCTGTTAATACGTGAGGAACGACCACATAAGAAACATGTTCTGTTAGATTATAAGGAGACGACACTTAGTACTTCTCCTTTGTTACGATTAAGGAGACGAACCACTAGAACATGTTCTCGTTAGATAAGCGAGACGACCACTAGTACATGTTCTCTGTTAGATAAGGAGACG
Source organism: Salvelinus sp. IW2-2015 (assembly GCF_002910315.2). Classification (NCBI taxonomy): domain Eukaryota; kingdom Metazoa; phylum Chordata; class Actinopteri; order Salmoniformes; family Salmonidae; genus Salvelinus; species Salvelinus sp. IW2-2015. The sequence continues at coordinate 1,087 of NW_019944796.1, read as the reverse complement.
ACACTCAGTTACATGTTCTGTATAAGGATCATGACTAGAATGTGAGAGACGACCACATAGAACATGTTCTGTTATGAATAAGGAACGACACTCACTGAACATGTGGTAATAAGAACGCCCACTGTTCTGTTAGATAAGAGAAACGACCACTAGAAACATGTTCTGTTAAGATAAGGAGACGACCACTAGTACATGTGTCTGTTAGAATATAGGAGGACGACCACTAGTAACATGTTCTGTTAGATAAGAGAATGACCCACTAGAACTGTTCTGTTAGATAAGGAGACGACCACTAGATACATTGTTCTGTTAGACTAAGGAGACGACATCTAGAACATGTTCTGTTAAATACGAGAGACGACAACTAGAACATGTTCTGTTTAGAGACGACATAGTAGCAGTCGTAGACGGTACGCACTAGAACATGTTCTGCTTAGAATAAAGGAGACGACGACTTAGTACATGTTCTGTTAGAAGTCACACTAGCGAGCTGTATTAGTAACGACCACTACAACATTTCTGTTAGATAAGGAGACGACCAGCTAGTACATGTTCTGTTAGATAAGGAGACGACCACTAGTACCACTGTTCTTGTTAATTAAGGAACGATGACACTAGTACATGATTCTGCTTAAATAGAGTAGACGGACACACTAGCAACATGTTCTGTTAGATAAGGCAGACGACCACTAGAAACATGTTCTGTTAGATAAAGGTAGACACTAGAACTCTCGTAAAAATAGAGACTAGACATGTTCTGTTAGATAAGGAGACGACCACTTAGCTAAATGTTCCTGTTAAATAAGTAGACGACCTACTAGTACATGTTCTGTTAATAAGGAGACGACCACTAGAAACATGTTCTGTTAGATAAGGAGAGATCCACTCAGTAACATGTTCTGTTAAATAAGTAGACGACCACTAGACAGTGTTCTGTTAATTAAGGAGACGACCACTAGTTAACATGTTTCCGTTAAATAAAGGAACGACCACTAGTACATGTTCTGTTAGATAAGGAGACGACCAACTAGTACATTTTCTGTTAAATAAGCGAGACGACCACTAGTACATGTATCTCTACTCGGGG
>NW_019944795.1:60076-61135 GCF_002910315.2 Salvelinus sp. IW2-2015 | reverse complement strand
TTGAAAACCAGGGCAGTTTACACGTTTACTACAGTACTCCTATCACCATCATTACCTCACAGCTACCTAATCACCATATTACCCTACAGCTCTATCTCACCCCATCATTACCGTACAGCTACAGTACTCTATTCACCATCATTACCTACAGTACTCTAATCACCATCATTACCTACAGGACTCTAATCACCATCATTACCTACAGTACTCTATTCAAGTCAAATCAAATGAAATTTGATTGGTCACATGCACTGAATTAAACAGGTGTAGACCTTACAGTGAAACACTTACTTACAAGCCCTTAACCAAGAAAGCAGTTTTATAAAAATAGAGTTAAAAAAAGATTKACTAAAAACACTAAAGTAAGTTACACAAAATAACAATAAAGAGGCTATATACWKGGGGTCCTGGTACCAAGWCAATGTGCRGGTTAGTTAAGTTATTTTGTGCATGTACATAGGTATGGGTAAAGTGACTATGCGTTGATATTAAACAGCGAGGAGCAGCAGTGTAAAATCAGGGGATGGGAGGGTCAATGCAAATAGTCCAGGTGGCAATTTGATTAATTGTTCAGCAGTCTTATGGCTTGGGGGTAGAAGCTGTTCAGGAGCCTTTTGGTCCTATACTTRGCACTCCGGTACTGCTTGCCGTGCGGTAGCAGAGAGAACAGTCTATGACTAGGGTGACTGGAGTCTTTGACAATTATTTGGGCCTTYCTCTGACACCGCCTTGTAYAGTGCATTCGGAAAGTWTTCAGACCCCTTGACTTMCACATTTTGTTACGTTACAGCCTACTTCTAAAATTGATTAAATCGTTTTCTATCCTTCATCAATCTACACACAATATAACATAATGTAAAAGCAAAACGGTTTTTCGATTTTTTTTTGCAAGATTATTATAAATAAGTACTTTGTTGAAGCACSTTTGGCAGCGATTACAGCCTCAAGTCATCTTGGGTATGACGCTACAAGCTTGGCACACCTGTATTTGGAGAGTTTCTCCCATTCTTCTCTGCAGATCCTCTCAAGCTCTGTCAGGTTGGATGGGGAGCGTTGCTG
>NW_019944795.1:53257-58330 GCF_002910315.2 Salvelinus sp. IW2-2015 | reverse complement strand
CTGCAGAACAGGCTGGGGGTTACCCAACGGTGCTGAACAGTCTGGTGGTTACCCACGGTGCAGAACAGGCTGGGGTTACCACCGTGCTGAACAGTCTGGTGGGTTACCCATGGTGCAGAACAGGCTGAGGTTACCCACGGGTGCAGAAACAGGCTGAGGGTTACCCACGGTCTGCAGAACAGGCTGGGGGTTACCCACGGTGCAGAACAGGCTGGGGGTTACCCACGGTGCTGAACGTCTGGTGGGTTACCCACGGTGCAGAACAGTCTGGTGGGTTACCCACGGTGCAGAACAGGCTGGGGGTTACCCACGGTGCTGAACAGTCTGGTGGGTTACCCACGTGCAGAACAGTCTGGTGGGTTACCCACGGTGCAGAACAGGCTGGGGTTACCCACGGTGCTGAACAGTCTGGTGGGTTACCCACGGTGCGAACATGCTGGTGTACCACGGTAGGCTGACGTCTGGTGGGTTACCCACGGTGCTGAACAGTCTGGTGGTCCCGGTGGGTTGGGTTACCCATGGTGCTGAACAGAGTACAATTTGAGATCTGTCCATGGTGCTGAATGGATTAAAGTTGAGAATCTGTCCAATGGTACTTGAACATTTAGAGGATGCTGCAGCAGTCACAGTCTTGGGTTGCTGTCCATGGGACTGAATATGTCATGTGCTGCTATGTAGTGGCTAGCCATGAGCTGCTGTCCATGGTGCTGAACATATTACAGTTGGAGATCTGTCCACTGTTCTGTCCATGTGCAGAACAGGTGAACAAGGCTGCTGCCTTGTCATGGGCTATTATAGGCCTACTGATCACTGCTTTCCAGGCTGGTGGTTCTGCACATTCATGCCTGACATATCGGTCTGGAAGTGTGTGTGTGTCTGTGTGAGTGTGTGTGTGTCTCTGTCTCAGAAACCTAGTCTGCTATACATAATCTGCACTGAATGAAAACCGAGTACAGTTACCTACAGTACTCTATTCACCATCATTACCTACAGTACTCTAATCACCATCATTACCTACAGGACTCTATTCACCATCATTACCTACAGTACTCTATTCACCATCATTACCCTTTACAGTACTCTAATCACCATCATTACTATACAGTACTCTATTCACCATCATTACCTACAGTACTCTAATCACCATCATTACCTACAGTACTCTAATCACCATCATTACCTACAGTTACTCTAATCACCATCATTACCTACAGGACTCTAATTCACCATCATTACACTACAGTACTCTATTCAAGTCAAATCAAATGAAAATTTATTGGTCACATGCACTGAATTAAACAGGTGTAGACCTTACAGTGAAACACTTACTTACAAGCCCTTAACCAAGAAAGCAGTTTTATAAAAATAGAGTTAAAAAAAGATTACTAAAAACACTAAAGTAAGTTACACAAAATAACAATAAAGAGGCTATATACAGGGGTCCTGGTACCAAGCAATGTGCGGTTAGTTAAGTTATTTTGTGCATGTACATAGGTATGGGTAAAGTGACTATGCGTTGATATTAAACAGCGAGGAGCAGCAGTGTAAAATCAGGGATGGGAGGTCAATGCAAATAGTCCGGTGGCAATTTGATTAATTGTTCAGCAGTCTTATGGCTTGGGGGTAGAAGCTGTTCAGGAGCCTTTTGGTCCTATACTTGCACTCCGGTACTGCTTGCCGTGCGGTAGCAGAGAGAACAGTCTATGACTAGGGTGACTGGAGTCTTTGACAATTATTTGGGCCTTCTCTTGACACCGCCTTGTACAGTGCATTCGGAAAGTTTTCAGACCCCTTGACTTTCACATTTTGTTACGTTACAGCCTACTTCTAAAATTGATTAAATCGTTTTCTATCCTTCATCAATCTACACACAATATAACATAATGAAAAGCAAAACGTGTTTTGATTTTTTTTGCAAGATTATTATAAATAAGTACTTTTGTTGAAGCACTTGGCAGCGATTACAGCCTCAAGTCATCTTGGTATGACGCTACAAGCTTGGCACACCTGTATTTGGAGAGTTTCTCCCATTCTTCTCTGCAGATCCTCTCAAGCTCTGTCAGGTTGGATGGGAGCGTTGCTGAACAGCTATTTTCAGGTCTCTCCAGCGACGTTCGATCAGGTTTATGTCCAGGCTTTGAATGGGCCACTCAAGGATATTCAGAGACTTGTCCCGAAGCCACTACTACGTTTTYTTGGCTGTGTGCTAGGGTCATTGTCCTGATGGAAGGTAAACCGTCTCCCCAGTCTCAAGGGGTCTGAATACTTTCCGAAGGCACTACTGAATGAGMGAGAATTTGACTTGGAAAGTAGTCTATTAATCAGCTACCAAAAAAGTYAAGCTTACATAAATATTCATAGTTGATATTACAGCCTATTGTATCTTTCTGTGTACACGTCTRTATTGCCTAGATGCATTARGATATCCTAATGGTATTTGTTTGTGTATGTAGGGCAGACAACTGACTACWTGTATTCCAAATTTTAGCAATATCAGAGCKTGCAATATTGTGTTACAAGAGCTTATCCCCCCCCCCCTCCAATCAGGCATCAATTTAACCACTTCACAAGCATCCATTTCATAAATGGGAGACACCAGAGATATGAGACTTCTGGCCACTAGCCTAAACCGTGTATCTCAATGTGTTGACAAGAACCGCAGGATACAGAGCCGTGGCTGGAGTGTTGTTGGGCTGTGTGTGTGTGTGTGTGGCTGTGTGGCTGTGTGTGTGTGTGGCTGAGTGTGTGTGTGTCTATGTGTGTGTGGCTGTGTGAGTCTATGTGTGTCTGTGTGTTTGTACATCAGTTTCCACACGTTGTCTCCTGCTGCCTGACCGATCACTCTGCTGTTACAAGCCTTTTAGATTGAGTCATTAAACAAATCACTTTAAGTCTGTGTGTCTCTCGCTCTCTTTCTATCGATGTCTCTTTCGGTCTTTCTCTCTCTCTCTCTCTTTCTCTCTCCTTTTCTCTCTCTCTCTCTCTCTCTCTCTCTCTCTCTCTCTTAATTCAATTCAATTTCAATTTAAGGGCTTTATTGGCATGGGAAACATGTGTTTACATTGCCAAAGCAATTCAAATAGATAATAAACAAAAGTTAAGTAAACAAAAACATTACAAAATGAACASTAACATTACACTCACAGAAGTTCCAAAAGAATAAATACATTTCAGATGTCATATTATGTCTATATACAGTGTTGTAATGATGTRCAAATAATTAAAGTACGAAAGGAAAATAAATAAATGTAATTATAGGTTGTATTTACAATGGTGTTTGTTCTTCACTGGTTGCCCTTTTCTTGTGACAACAGGTCACAAATCTTGCTGCTGTGATGGCACACTGTGGTATTTCACCCAGTAGATATGGGAGTTTATCAAACTTGGATTTGTTTTTGAATTCTTTGTGGGTCTGTGTAAGTTGAGGGAAATATGTGTCTCTAATATGGTCATAAATTTGGCAGGAGGTTAGGAAGCGCAGCTCAGTTTCCACCTCATTTTGGGGGCAGTGTGCACATAGCCTGTCTTCTCTTGAGAGCCAGGTCTGCCTACGGCGNAGGTTAGGAAGCGCAGCTCAGTTTCCACCTCATTTTGGGGGCAGTGTGCACATAGCCTGTCTTCTCTTGAGAGCCAGGTCTGCCTACGGCGGCCTTTCTCAATAGCAAGGCTATGCTCACTGAGTCTGTTAATTTTGGTTCCGTCACAGTGGTCAGGTATTCTGCCACTGTGTAATGTCAATGTAGAGCCAAATAGCATTCTAGTTTGCTCTGTATTTTTGTAAATGATTTCAAATATGTAAAGTAATTATCTTTTTGTTTTCCCATGATTTGGTTGGGTCTAAATGTGTCGCTGTCCTGGGGCTCTGTGGGGTGTGTTTGAGTTTGTGAACAGAGCCCCAGGACCAGCTTGCTTAGGGGACTCTTCTCCAGGTTCATCTCTCTGTAGGTGATGGATTTGTTATGGAAGGCTTTGGGAATTGCTTCCTTTTAGGTGGTTGTAGAATTTAGATTTGAACTTTTCTGGATTTCAATCCTTCTGCTCTGCATGCATTATTTGGTGGTTTTACGTTGTACACTAAGGATATTTTTGCAGAATTCTGCATGCAGTCTCAATTTGGTGTTTGTCCCATTTTGTGAATTATTGATTGGTGAGTGGACTCCAGACCTCAAAAGCATAAATGGCAATGGGTTCTATAGCTGGTTCAGGTGTTTTTAGCCAGATCCTAATTGGTATGTTGAATTTTATGTTCCTTTTGATGGCATAGAAGGCCCTTCTGGCATTGTCTCTCAGATCGTTCACAGCATTGTGGAAGTTACCTGTGGCACTGATGTTTAGGCTGAGGTATGTATTGTTTTTTGTGTGCTCTAGGGCAACAGTGTCTAGGTGCAATTTGTATTCGTGGTCCTGGCAACTAGATTATTTTTGGAAGACCATTATTTACTGTCAGGGCCCAGGTCTGACAGAATCTGTGCAGAAGATCTAGGTGCTGCTGTAGGCCCTCCTTGGTTGGTGACAGAAGCACCAGATCATCAGCAAACAGTAGACATTTGACTTCCAGTAGGGTGAGGCTGGGTGCTGCAGACAGTTCTAGTGCCTTCTGCCAGATTTGTTGATATATATATTGAAGAGGGTGGGGCTTAACCTGCATCCCTGTCTCACTCCCCGGCCCTGTGGAAAGAAATTTGAATGTTTTTTTGCCAATTTGAGCCCCACATTTTTTGTGTACATATAATGTCGTATGTTTTTCCCCCAACACCACTTTCCATCAATTTGTATAGCAAAATTGAGTTGAAAGCTTTTTTGAAATCAACAAAGCATGAGAAGACTGCCTTTGTTTTGGTTTGTTTGTTTYTCAATTAGGGTGTGCCGGGGGAATACGTGTTCTGYCGTACGGTAATTTGGTAAAAAGCCAAATTGATATTTGCTCAGTACATTGTTTTCGCTGAGGAAATGTAYGAGTCTGTTGTTAATGATAATGCAGAGGATTTTCCCAAGGTTGCTGTTGACGCATATCCCACGGTAGTTATTGGGGTCAAATTTGTCTCCACTTTTGTGGATTGGGGTGATCAGTCC
>NW_019944795.1:48171-51541 GCF_002910315.2 Salvelinus sp. IW2-2015 | reverse complement strand
TGGCCTGTGTGAGTTCTATGTGTGTCTGTGTGTTTGTACATCAGTTTCCACACGTTGTCTCCTGCTGCCTGACCGATCACTCTGCTGTTACAAGCCTTTTAGATTGAGTCATTAAACAAATCACTTTAAGTCTGTGTGTCTCTCGCTCTCTTTCTATCGATGTCTCTTTCGGTCTTTCTCTCTCTCTCTCTCTCTCTTTTCTCTCTCTCTCTCTCTCTCTCTCTCTCTCTTCTTAATTCAATTCAATTTCAATTTAAGGGCTTTATTGGCATGGGAAACATGTGTTTACATTGCCAAAGCAATTCAAATAGATAATAAACAAAAGTTAAGTAAACAAAAACATTACAAAATGAACACTAACATTACACTCACAGAAGTTCCAAAAGAATAAATACATTTCAGATGTCATATTATGTCTATATACAGTGTTGTAATGATGTGCAATAATATAAAGTACGAAAGGAAAATAAATAAAATGTAATTATAGGTTGTATTTACAATGGTGTTTGTTCTTCACTGTTGCCCTTTTCTTGTGACAAAGGTCACAAATCTTGCTGCTGTGATGGCACACTGTGGTATTTCACCCAGTAGATATGGGAGTTTATCAAACTTGGATTTGTTTTTGAATTCTTTGTGGGTCTGTGTAAGTTGAGGGAAATATGTGTCTCTAATATGGTCATAAATTTGGCAGGAGGTTAGGAAGCGCAGCTCAGTTTCCACCTCATTTTGGGGGCAGTGTGCACATAGCCTGTCTTCTCTTGAGAGCCAGGTCTGCCTAAAGGCGGCATTATTCGTGGTCCTGGCAACTAGATTATTTTTGGAAGACCATTATTTACTTGTCAGGGCCCAGGTCTGACAGAATCTGTGCAGAAGATCTAGGTGCTGCTGTAGGCCCTCCTTGGTTGGTGACAGAAGCACCAGATCATCAGCAAACAGTAGACATTTGACTTCCAGTAGGGTGAGGCTGGGTGCTGCAGACAGTTCTAGTGCCTTCTCCAATTTGTTGATATATATATTGAAGAGGGTGGGGCTTAACCTGCATCCCTGTCTCACTCCCCGGCCCTGTGGAAAGAAATTTGAATGTTTTTTTGCCAATTTGAGCCCCACATTTTTTGTGTACATATAATGTCGTATGTTTTTCCCCAACACCACTTTCCATCAATTTGTATAGCAAAATTGAGTTGAAAGCTTTTTTGAAATCAACAAAGCATGAGAAGACTGCCTTTGTTTGGTTTGTTTGTTTTCAATTAGGGTGTGCCGGGGAATACGTGTTCTGTCGTACGGTAATTTGGTAAAAAGCCAAATTGATATTTGCTCAGTACATTGTTTTCGCTGAGGAAATGTATGAGTCTGTTGTTATGATAATGCAGAGGATTTTCCCAAGGTTGCTGTTGACGCATATCCCACGGTAGTTATTGGGGTCAAATTTGTCTCCACTTTTGGTGGATTGGGGTGATCAGTCCCTGGTTCCAAATATTGGGGATATGCCAGAGCTGAGGATGATGTTAAAGATAAGTATAGCCAATTGACATTTGTGGTCTGTATATTTTATCATTTCATTGAGGATACCGTCAACACCACAGGGCTTTTTGTGTTGGAGGGTTGCTATTTTGTCCTGTAGTTCATTCAATGTAATTGGAGAGTCCAGTGGGTTCTGGTAGACTTTAATAGTAGATTCTTTGTTATAGGCCAAAAAATTGGAGAAGTGGTTTATCCATACATCTCCATTCTGGATAGATAACTCTTCATGTTGTTGTTTGTTTAGTGTTTTCCAATTTTCCCAGAAGTGGTTCGATTCTATGGATACTTCATTTACATTGAGCTGATTTGTCAGTTCTGACCATAGTTCTTGTGTGTTTTACTTGTTTTAGTGTTGGTCAGGACGTGAGCTGGGTGGGCATTCTATGTTGTGTGTCTAGTTTGTCTGTTTCTATGTTTGGCCTAATATGGTTCTCAATCAGAGGCAGGTGTTTTGTGTTGTCTCTGATTGGGAATCATATTTAGGTGGTGTTTTGTGTTGGGGGTCGGTGGTGGTTGTTTCCTGTCTTTGTGTTCGTTTCACCAGAGAGGACTGTTTCGGTTTGCCACGTTTGTTATTTTTGTATTTTGTAAGTGTTCACGTTATTCGTCTGTCATTAAATCATGTTGAGCACAAACTACGCTGCGTCTTGGTCCGATCCCTGCTACACCTCCTCTTCAGACGAAGAGGAGGAAGGCTGCCGTTACATGATTTCTGACGTGCTGTTCCTTCTTTTTCCGTAGTGTATTTCTGTATTGTTTTATTGATTCACCATGATGAAGGCTCAAGTTTTTGGTTTTTGGTCAATTTCTTTCTTAGGTTTTTGCATTCTTCATCAAACCTTTTGTCATTGTTGTTAATTTTCTTTGGTTGTTCTTTGGTTTTCTTTGGTCTGCTTGAAATGTTTAGTTATGAGAGTGAAGCTGAGAGGTCAAATATGCTGTTTAGGTTATCTACTGCCAAGTTTGCACCTTCACTATTACAGTGAAACGTTTTTTCCAGGAAGTTGTCTAAAAGGGGTTGAATTTGTTGTTGCCTWATTGTTTTTTGTTGGTTTCCACACTACTTTCCGTCCACAGATAACAGTTCTTAATTTTATTCAGTTCCTTTGGCTTTGATGCCTCATGATTGAGTATTGCTCTGTTCAAGTAGACCTGTGATTTTGCTGTGATCTGATAGGGGTGTCGTTGTGCTGACTGTGAACGTTCTGAGAGACTGTGTTGAGGTCAGTGATAAAGTGGTCTACAGTACTACTGCCAAGAGATGAGCTACAGTTATAATGCTATGCGTGTACCTATAGAGAGGTGCACTCTCTTTCTCTCTAAACCCACAAATGAATGTCTTGCAACCAGAAAATGCAAAAAAAAAGATACGGCTAACAACGTTAAACATTTTAGAATGAAATATATTCAAAAATATATTTTGTTCTTCATTCTTGACACACTTGAAAAAGAAATGTACCTCAATGTGACTTCTCTGGTTACATTTTTTTAATTTATTTATTTAATTTATTTATTTATTTAAATTTATTTCACCTTTTATTTAACCAGGTAGGCTAGTTGAGAACAAGTTCTCATTTGCAACTGCGACCTGGCCAAGATAAAGCATAGCAATTCGACACACATACAACAACACAGAGTTACACATGGAATAAACAAAACAGTCAATAATACAGTAGAACAAAAGAAAACAAAAAGTCTATATRCAGTGAGTGCAAATGAGGTAAGATAAGGGAATTAAGGCAATAAATAGGGCATGGTGGCGAAGTAATTACAATATAGCAATTAAACACTGGAATGGTAGATGTGCAGAAGATGAATGTGCAAGTAGAGATACTAGGGTGCAAAGGAG
>NW_019944795.1:45350-48019 GCF_002910315.2 Salvelinus sp. IW2-2015 | reverse complement strand
TAGAATAAAAATAAATAATACGTATGGGGATGAGGTAGGTAGATGGATGGGCTGTTTACAGATTGGGCTATGTACAGCGTGCAGTGATCTGTGAGCGCTCTGACAGCTGGTGCTTAAAGGCTATGAGGGAGATATGAGTCTCCAGTTCAGAGATTTTTTGCAGTTTGTTCCAGTCAATCTGGCAGCAGAGAACTGGAAGGAAAGGCGGCCAATGGAGTGAATTTGGTTTTTGGGGTGACCAAAGTGAGATATATCTGCTGGAGCGCGTGCTACGAAGTGGTGCTGCCTATGGAGACCAGTGAGCTGAGATAAGGTGGGAATTAGGCCTAGCAGAGACTTGGTAGATAACCTATGTAGCCAGTGGGTTTGGCGACGAGTTATGAAGCGAGGGCCAACCAACGAGAGCGTACAGGTCGCAATGGTGGGTTAGTGTAATTAGGGTTTTGGGTGACAAATCTGGATGGCACTGTGATAGACCTTACATCCAGTTTGTTTGAGTAGAGTGGTTGGAGTCAATTTTATAGATTGACATCGCCGAAGTCGAGGATCGTAGGATGGTCAGTTTTTACGAGGGTATGTTTGGCTGCATGAGTGAAGGGTGCTTCTGTTTCGGGAATAGGACAGCCAATTCTAGAGTTTAATTTGGATTTGGAAGGATTGCCCCCCTTTTAATGGTTGAGTCTGGAAGGAGAGGTTTACACGTCTAAAGACACCATAGGTATTTGTAGTTGTCCACTATTCTAAGTCAGCGCCGTCCAGAGTAGTGATCTGAGCAGGTGCGGCAAGTGATCGGTTGAAATACAATAAAAATGAAAATAATAAAATGGGGTTAAAAAGAAAGGTTGTTTAAAATGTTGAATTTACTGTACGAGGCGCTCGCCACACACGTTTCTATGTTGCTCCAGCACTCGAGTGTTAACGACCAACTCATGTGTGTGGTGACTGGTTGTCGAAACCTCAGAGAAGTGGCCCTCCGTGTTTGTTAGGACTTTGTCGCTGGATGATTTGCACATATTCAATTACTTTGGATTCGACAAAGCTACACCGCAGACAGTAAACTCAATGGTAGAATTTAAGACTCACTCACCGTATTGTAGTGTTGTGGTCTTGGAGGTCTAACAGTCTCTGTTTTTTCTGTCGTTACGGGTTTGTTAATTCTGTGAGAAACAGGCCAAGGACATGAGCCTATTAACTGTGAGAGGCAGTGCAGAAACTACATCAATTTCAGCCATGCTTTTGCCATAGGTGTTTTCTAACTTTGGTCTGAAGTGTTTTCAATGTTATAAAATGTAGACTTCCTCAGCTTATTTAACTGTATTATTTATGCTTTAACCCGTGCCTTGGGCTCTGTGTGGTTGGGACGCCAACAACATCTCATCTGTGTGTGTGTGTGGTGTGTGTGTGTGTGTGTGTGTGTGTGTGTGTGTGTGTGTGTGTGTGTGTGTGTGTGTGTGTGTGTGTGTGTGTGTGTGTGTGGTGGTGTGTGGTGTGTGTGTGTGTGTGTGTGTGTGTTATATCATCACACACCCCTGCCCCCCACAAAGAGTCTCTACAGCTAAACAGTCTGCTACTGTCATTACAGAGGAAGAGTCAACGGCCAAACCTCTTCACACAGCACGCAGATATAACACACACTCACTCACTCCAACAACAGAACAGACGCGAAACTTCAGAGAGAGTTAAGGTAAACTGAAGAGAGCCCAGGAGAGCAGAAAGCACCTGCATTGCCAGGAGAGAACAGAGCCGTGTCCTGAATGGCACCCTATTCCATGTACTGTATAGTTCACTACTGTTAACCAGAGCCCTATGGGACCTGTTCAAAAGTAGTGCACTACATAGGAAACAGGGTGACATTTGGGCCACAATCCCAGCCAATGATTTGTGATCTGGCAGCAAAACAAACCACTCTGATACCTTCTCTCATCACAATGGCTTTATGGCGCAGGGACTGTGAATGTGTGTGTGTGTCCCCAAGTYCAGATGTGTGTCTAGTACATGACAGGGAAGATACGCTGGCTGCCATCGAGGTCCTACTAATGATGATTCTGCAGAAGAGTTCCCGGTCAAACGTTATTTGGATAGTCCCGATAGTCCATCTGTAGATGCTCTATAGAGGTTCACACTATCAACAAACTATCTGTGTCCAAGCAACTGCTTGCTAAGGTTACAGTTAGGTTCAGAATAAGGATTAGGTTAGAGTTAAGGTTAGGGTTAAGGTTAGGGCTCAAGTTAAGGTTAGGGCTCAAGTTAATGTTAGGGCTAGAGTTAAGGTTAGGGATAAGGTTAGGGTTAAGTTTAGGGTTAGGGTTAAGGTTAGGGCTCAAGTTAAGGTTAGGGTTTGAGTTAAGGTTAGGGTTAGGGTTAATGTTAGGGCTAGAGTTTAGGTTAGGGTTAGAGTTTAGGTTAGGGTTAAGGTTAGGGCTAGAGTTAAGGTTAAGTTTAGGGTTAGGGTTAAGGTTAGGGCTCGAGTTAAAGTTAGGGTTATGTTTAAGGTTAGATCAAATGTTACTGAGAGTCTGTATAGTGTTACCGAGTTCCCCTGTGATCTGTTGCCCTGTCGCGTGGCCGCTGATATCTTTAGATGTGCTTGTGTATGTGTGTATCATGATTCAGGATATGACCCAGATACAGACACAGGAGGCGGATAGTTCGATTCTCAGACTATTTAT
>NW_019944795.1:29680-40551 GCF_002910315.2 Salvelinus sp. IW2-2015 | reverse complement strand
AGTAGAGTGTTTGGAGTCAATTTTATAGATGCATCACGAAGTCGAGGTGTGGTATCGATGAAGTCAGTTTTATCGAGGCGGTATGTTTGGCTGCAATGAGTGAAGGAGGCTTTGTTGCGGAATAGGAAAGCCAATTCTAGATTTAATTTTGGAGATGGAGATGCTTAATGTGAGTTTGGAAGGAGAGTTACCAGTCTAACCAGACACCTAGGTATTTGTGTAGTGTCCACATATTCTAAGTCAGAGCCGTCCAGTGATCTAGTGAGCTGAGCAGGGCGGGCAGTTGATCGTGAAATTAAATTAAAAATGAAATAATAAAATGTGGTTAAAGAAAGGTTGTTAAAATGTTGATTTACTGTGACGAGCGATCGCCAACATGTTCATGGTGCTACAGCACTCGAGTGTTACGACCCAACTCATTTGTGATGGTACTGGTCTGTTAACCTCAGAGAAGTGGCCACTCGTGGTTTGTTAGGACTTTGTCGCTGGTGATTGGCACATATTCAATTACTTTGATCTCGACAAAGCTACACCGCAGACAGTAAAACATCATGGTAGATGTTAGACTCACTCACCCGTAATTGTAGTTGTTGTGTATTGAGGTCTAACCAAGTCTCTGTTGTTCTGGTGGTACGGGTTAATTCTGTTGAGAAACAGCACAACATGAGCTATTATGTGAGAGGGCAGTGCAGAGAAACTACACAATTTCCAGCCATGCTTTTGCAAGGGTGTCTTTCTAAACTTTGGTCTGAAAAGTTTGTATTTAAATGTTATATAATGTAGACTTCCTCAGCCTATTTCACTGTATTATTTATGCTTTACCCGTGCCTGGGCTCTGTGTGTTGGACCGCCAACCAAACATCTCCTGTGTGTGTGTGGCTGTGTGTGTTGTGTGTGTGTGTTTGTTGGTGTGTGGTTGTCTGTGTGTGTTGTGTGTGTGTGTGTGTGTGTGGTGTGTGTGTGTGTGTGGTGTTGTGTGTGTGTGTGGTGTGTGAGAAGAGGTTGTCATCTAAAAGATCTGATTCATCTGGCTGTGAACAAACATTTTGCTGAGTTGCATCACAGCGGTCTGTAACATACACAGGACGATCTACCACACACACACACACACACACACACACACACACACACACAACACACACACACACACCAGACACAACACTGTGTTATATCAATACACCCCCCCCCCCCCCACAAAGAGTCTCTACAAGCTAAAACAGTCTGCTACTGTCATTACAAGAGAGAAGTCAACGGCCAAACCTCTTCACACAGCACGCAGATATCCACACACAAACACACAATCCCCCAAAACACATCACTCATCACTGCACTCACTCCAACAACAGAACAGACGCGAACTCAGAGAGAGTTAAGGTAAACTGAGAGGAGCCAGGAGAGCAGAAAGCACCTGCATTGCCAGGAGAGAGAACAGAGGCGTGTCCTGAATGGCACCCTATTCCATGTACTGTATAGTTCACTACTGTTAACCAGAGCCCCCTATGGGAACCTGTTCAAAAAGTATGTGCACTACATAGGAAACAGGGTGAACATTGGGCCACAATCCCACCAATGATTGTTGATCTGGCAGCAAAAAAACCACTTGATACCTTCTCTCATCACAATGGCTTATGGCGCAGGGACTGTGAATGTGTGTGTGTGTCCCCAAGTCCAGATGTGTGTCTAGTACATGACAGGGAAGATACGCTGGCTGCCATCGAGGTCCTACTAATGATGATTCTGCAGAAGAGTTCCCGGTCAAACGTATTTGGATATAGTCCCGATAGTCCATCTGTAGATGCTCTATGAAGGTTCACACTATCAACAAACTATCTTGTGTCCAAGCAACTGCTTGCTAAGGTTACAGTTAGGTCAGAATAAAGATTAGGTTAGAGTTAGGTTAGGGTTAAGGTTAGGGCTCAAGTTAAGGTTAGGGCTCTTGGCAAAGGTAAGGTTAGGGCTCAAGTTAATAGTTGAGTTGGGCTAGGTTAGGGCTAGGTTAGGTTAGGGTTAGAGTTTAGGTTAGGGTTTAAGGTTAGGCTAGAGATAAGGTTAAGTTTAGGGTTAGGGTTAGGTTAGGGCTCGAGTTAAAGTTAGGGTATTTAAGGTTAGATCAAATGTTACTGAGAGTCTGTATAGTGTTACCGAGTTCCCCTGTTATCTGTTGCCCTGTCGCGCTGGCCGCTGATATCTTTAGATGTGCTGTGGTATGTGTGTATCATGATTCAGGTATTGACCCAGATACAGACACAGGAGGCGGATAGTTCGATTTCTCAGACTATTTATATATACAAAGGGGAAGTCAAAGGGCAGGTCGAGGGCAGGCAGAGGTTCGTAGAAACAACCTTGTCTAGAGAGAGACGGGTAGGTAGAACACAACCTGGTCTAGAGAGTAAGGAACAGTAGGTAGAACACAACCTGGTCTAGAGAGTAGACAAGGTGGTAGAACACAACCTGGTCTAGCAGGAGGAAGTCAAGGTAGGTAGAACACAACCTGGTCTAGAGAGAAGACGGTAGTAGTAGAACACAACCTGGTCTAGAGAGAAGACAGGTAGGTAGAACACAACCTGGTCTAGAAGAAGACGGGTAGGTAGAACACAACCTGGTTCTAGAGAGAAGACAGGTAGGTAGAACACAACCTGGTCTGAGAGATAGACGGTTAGGTAGAACACAACCTGGTCTAGAGGAAGACGGGTAGGTAGAAACACAACCTGGTCTAGAGAAGACGGTAGGTAGAACACACCTGGTCTAGAGATAACAGGTAGGTAGAACACAACCTGGTCTAGAGAGAAGACGGTAGGTAGAACACAACCTGGTCTAGAGATAAGACAGGTAGGGTAGAACACAACCTGGTCTAGAGAGTAAGACAGGTAGTAGAACACAGCCTGGTCTAGAGAGAAGACAGGTAGTTGTAGAACAACCTGGTCTAGGAAGGAGAAGACAGGTTAGGCTGAACAACCTGGTCTAGAGAGAAGACAGGTAGGTAGACACAACCTGGTCTAGAATAGCAGGTAGGTAAACACAACCTTGTCTAGAGATAAGACAGGTAGGTTAGAACACAACCTGGTCTAGAGAAAGACAGGTAGGTAGAACACAACCTGGTCTAGAGATAAGACAGGTAGGTAGACACCAACCTGGTCTAGAGATGAGAAGACAGGTAGGTAGAACACAACCTGGTCTAGAGAGAAGGACAGGCTAGGGTAGAACACAACCTGGTTCTTAGAGAGAAGACAGGTAGGTAGAACACACCTGGTCTTAGAGATAAGGTACAGGTAGGTCAGAACACAGCCTTGCCCTGGTCTAGAGATAAGACAGGTACCTGTTCTTCCACAACAGAATGAGTCAACGTATGCATCTGAAATGGCACCCTATTTCCTATATAGTACACTACTTTTGACAAGATCCCATATGTAGGGAATATGGTGTCATTTGGGACTCAATCAATACCTTGCTGGTACCTGAAGTAGTGCAATAATCCATTGGTAGTTTGTAACCAGAACACAGCTAGAGATAAGACTTGAATAGACAGGGATTAACCAGTAGTAGTAGTACATCCATCACACGGTGATTGAAGAGAAGCTTCTCCAAACAGTTCTGTTCCCTAAAGTCTTCCATTCTAAGAATGTGTTCTAAACGGTACCTTATTCTAGTGTATTCCCCCACCAGGGACCCGAAAGGGTTCACTATAGAAGGAATAGTGTTAKATTTGTGATGCTGTCAATAGTATTAAAAGTCATGTCCCATAGTGGTAAAGGCTTAGCCTTTAGCCAAGCAGTTAGAACATCTGGTCTTTTGAAGTAGGTTCAAGTATTACCTGATGTACATATTATGACCTGGTTCATACTGTACTGTAGTTATTCTGTTCCAGTCAACCAAAACATTACAGAGTATAACATTCAGCCAGTCTGACTCCACAGGGAGAAGTGGAGCCAGCCTGCCTGCCTGCTGAGGAGCATACTCACCTACATGTTCCACTAGCGGTGTGTGTGTGTGTGTGTGTGTGTGTTTCTGTCTGTGTGTGTGTGTTTCTGTCTGTGTGTGTGTTTCTGTCTGTGTGTGCGTCAACACACTGTCTTGGCTGCAGACAGGCTGTGCTAAGGTGTATTACACACATCTTTTAGAGACCCATCAAAGCATGTGTGGGGCCACTGGGAGAGAGAACATTTAAGGGATCAAACCTACCAGTGTGATCTCTGTTAGATTCCTGTCTTCTACATCCAACCAACCAAATTCTCTCTCTACCTCTCCACCTCTCTCTACCTCTCTCCACCTCTAGTTCTCGTCATCTCTCCCTCTTTCCCCCCTCCTCCTCTCCCTCTCTTCACTTCTCTCTCYACCTCTCCATCGCTCCCTCTCTCCTCCTCTCCCTCTCATCACCTTTCCACCTCTCCCTCTCTCCACCTCTCTCTCTTCTTCTCTTCACYTCTCCACCTCTTCACCTCTCCCTCTCTTAATTTCTCCCTCTCTTCTTCACCTCTCCTGCTCTCCCTCTATCTCTCTTCAACTATCCCTCTCTCCACCTCTCCCTCTCAAATCAATTCAAGGGGCTTTATTAGCATGGGAAACAAGCAAAAAAAGAAACGTCCTTTTTTCAGGACCCTGTCTTTCAGAGATAATTTGAAAAAATCCAAATAACTTCACAGATCTTAATTGTAAAGGGTTTTAACACTGTTACCCATGCTTGTTCAATGAMCCATAAACAATGACTGAAAATACACCTGTGGAACGATTGTTAAGACACAAACAGCTTACAGACGGTTAAGGTCACAGTTATGAAAACTTAGGACACTAAAGAGRCCTTTCTACTGACTCTGAAAAACACCAAAAGAAAGATGCCTAGGGTCCCTGCTCATCT
The DNA here is from genome assembly GCF_002910315.2 of Salvelinus sp. IW2-2015. Classification (NCBI taxonomy): domain Eukaryota; kingdom Metazoa; phylum Chordata; class Actinopteri; order Salmoniformes; family Salmonidae; genus Salvelinus; species Salvelinus sp. IW2-2015. The sequence goes on along the minus strand of NW_019944795.1, from coordinate 35,699 downwards.
GCGTGAACGTGCCTTAAGCATGCTGCAAGGAGGCATGAGGACTGTCAGATCGTGGGCAGCAATGAACATCTCCACTTCTCCCTCGTGTTACCGTCTCTCTTTTCCACCTCCCTGTCCAACTCCTTCTCCATTCTTCCCTCTGTTCCACCTCGTCTCTCCACCTCTCTCACCTCCTTCTCTTGCCCATCTCCACCTCCTCTCTCTATAACCTCCTTTTGGTTCTACATACTTTTCCTGCGCTCTTCCTCTTTCCTTTCCTCTTCTCGCTTGCGCCCTACTCGTATTCCATACCTCCTCTCTGTTTTACTCTCCGTCCTCCATTCCTCAAGACCCGTTCTTCCCAGCCACCCTCTCTCATCCTGTCCTCGTCCTTTTTTAGAGAGAGAGAGAGAGGAGTATAGGAAGGTATGTTGTGAGACTCAGGATACCGTGTTGGCTAGAGAGATTATAGCTACGTGGTAGAAAGCTTATAGAGATCGTACTGCTAAGTTCTAGAGATACTGCTTGAGACACTGTACAGACTATAGAGATACCTGTGTTGGGGTATGTAGAGCTGTATAGAGATTCACCTGTGTTGGGGTCACTGTAGGAGCTATATAGAGCATACCTGTGTTGGGCTGTACTGTGAGCTATTATAGAGATACCTGTGTGTGGGGGTACTCTGTAGAGCTGATATAAAGGAGTACCTGTGTTGGGGTACTGTAGAGCTGTTAGAGATACCTTGTTGTTGGGGTACTGTTACGAGCTTATATATGAGGATACCTGATGTTGGGTACTGCTAGAGATATAGGATGCGATACTGTGTTGGGGTACTGTTAGAGACTATATAGCAGATACTGTGTTGGGGATGTAGAGTATAGAGATACTGTGTGGTGTACGGTAGAGTTATAACCATGTGTTGGGGTGACTGTAAGACTATATAAGATACCTGTGGTGTGGGGTCTCGTAGAAGCTTATAGAGATACCTGTGTTGGGTACTGTTGAGGTTATAGAGATACCTGTTGTTGAGGTACTGTAGAGCTATATAGAGATTACCTGTGTTGGCGGTTAATGTCGAGCCTTATTAGAGATACTGTGGTTGGGTACTGTAGAAGCTGTATAGAGAATACGCTGGGTGTTGGGGTACTGTAGAGATTATATAAGATACGCTGTGTTTGGGGTACGAATTGTAAGAATGGGGTAACTAGATAATAAGTACTGTGCTGGTCTAATTGATAGAGATACTGTTGACTAAAGATCCTGGGTACTGTGACTGATAAGACTGTGGGTAGTGTGAGCTGTATAACCGTTGGACTGTAAAGCGTGACGAGATACTTCGTCGGGAGTGCGTATTTTTCACGCAACTTGCCTTCCTTTGTTAGACGTTCATTTAAAACCGTAATGCATTGTGAATCACAGGAAGATGTCTGTATCTTGGAAGTCTGTCTGAATACTTGGCCAGGTCGTTAGAGAGCGCGTACCAGACAGATCTAAGTGTAACAATTCCCTGCGTTTAGTAAAGCTAGATTATATTTCCACATTACACACTTCCTGGTTTAGATAAAGCTAGATTAACATTCACAATTACAAAACTTCCTGGTTTATAAAGCTAGATTACATTTCACATTACAACTTGCTGGCTTTAAGATTAAGCTAGATATACATTTCACATTATACACTTCCTGTTTGGATAAAGCTAGATTACATTTTATCACATTACAACTTCTTGGGTTTAGATTATAGCTTAGATTGACATTTGTCACGATTACAACTTCTGGTGAGGATAAAGCTAATTACATTTCACATTACAACTTCCTGGTTTAGATAAAGCTAGATTACATTTCACATTACAACTTCCTGGTTTAGATAAAGCTAGATTACATTTCGCATTAGAGGCATGTTTCTTCCGTCCAGATTTAGGTTTTTCCTGACTGATTAAAAAGCAGTCCATCAGCCAATAGGGAATTGTCAAAGGGTTGTGTCCAAAATGGCACCCTATTCCCTATACAGTGCCCTACTTTCGACCAGAGACCTTGTCTGGTGAAGTGCACTATAAAGGGAATAGGGTGTAATTTGGGATGCAGACACAGAGTGGGTGTTATGTGAGTGTATATAGGGTGACATTTTCTCTAAATGGATCAGCGTCACAAGCTCATCCATGTCACTACAACGTCCTGTAATGAGGAGATCTGTCACGCTGGGTGACTCTGTTCTTTTTTTTATTTTGTTTTCTCGCTCTAATCACCAAGCTAATGAAGCTATTAAGGGTTCGTCCCAAATGGTATCCTATTCCCTATGTAGTGCACTACTTTTGTCTAGAGCCCTACGGTTCTGGTCAAAAGTAGTGCACTACATAGGGAATACGGTGCCATGTGGGACGAACCCGTAATAGCTTCACAAGACTTTATTTCAGACGTCTACTCTTTTCATTAAAGAAGAAGGGATTGTTAGAAGATAGATTTGGATAAAGGGATTGTTAGAAGATAGATTTGGATAAAGGGATTCAGGGTGATAAAGCTGAAAATATAAATTGACTTTCTGGATTAATTTGAATTTGAAAAGTGAAGATTAGCTCGATTAGTTATCTTTCTGTCTCTGTCACTCCGCAGACCTTTTGCCTTCTGAATCAGCACTATTTTTGGCTGTCTAAGCGGCAGACGGATGAACGCACACACACACTTATGCACGCACACACACACACANTCGGTCAAATTTTGCTCTGCATGCATTATTTGGTGTTTTACGTTGTACTCTGGGGATATTTTTGCAGAAATCTGCATGCAGAGTCTCGAATTTGGTCCCATTTTGTGAATTATTGGTTGGTGAGCAGAGCCCAGACCTCACAACCATAAAGGGCAATGGGTTCTATGACTGATTCAAGTATTTTAGCCAGATCCTAATTGGTATGTCGAATTTGATGTTCCTTTTGATGGCATAGAAGGCCCTTCTTGCCTTGTCTCTCAGATCGTTCACAGCTTTGTGGAAGTTACCTGTGGCGCTGATGTTTAGGCAGTGGTGTGTATTGTGTGCTCTAGGGCAACGGTGTCAAGATGTAATTTGTATTTGTGGTCCTGGCGACTGGACCTTTTTTGTTACACCATTATTTTTGTCTTACTGAGATTTCCTGCCAGGGCCCAGGTCTGGCAGAATCTGTGGAGAAGATCTAGGTGCGGCTGTAGGCCCTTCTTGGTTGGTGACAGAAGCACCAGATCATCAGCAAACAGAAGATATTTGTCTTCAGATTCTAGTAGGGTGAGGCCGTGTGCTGCAGACTTTTCTAGTGCCCTGCCAATTAGTTTATATATATGTTGAAGAGGGTGGGGCTTAAGCTGCATCCCTGTCTCACCCCAGAGCCCTGTGGGAAGAAATGTGTTTTTTATGCCTATTTTAACCGCACACTTGTTGTTGTTTGTGTACATGAATTTTATAACATAGTTTTTTCCCCAACACCACTTTCCATTAATTTGTATAGCAGACCCTCATGCCAAATTGAGTCGAAGGCTTTTTTGAAATCAACAAAGCATGAGAAGACTTTGCCTTTGTTTTTGTTTGTTTGTTTGTCAATTAGGGTGTGCAGGGTGAATATGTGGTCTGTCGTACAATAATTTGCTAAAAGGTCAATTTCACATTTGCTCAGTACATTGTTTTCACTGAGGAAATGTACGAGTCTGCTGTTAATGATAATGCAGAGGATTTTCCCAAGGTTGCTGTTGACGCATAGAGGTTATTGGGGTCAAATTTATTTCCACTTTTGTGGATTGGGGAATCAGTCCTTGGTTCCAAATATTGGGGTAGATGCCAGAGCTAAGGATGATGTTACAGTTATGGACATGGGGCAGCATTTCCACTTTGAACGAATTGCGTACCCAAACTGAATTTCCTCCTACTCTGTTCCAGAAGGTAATACATGCATATTATTATTACTACTGTATAGAAAACAGTCTGAAGTTTCTAAAACTGTTTGAATTATGTCTGTAAGTATAAACAAACTCATTTGGCAGACAAAAACCTGAGAAGACTTCCAAACAGGAAGTGAGACCTGATTTTCAAAACAGTGCCAAACGATACCCCATATAGTTATGGATAAGCAAACACTTCCTAGGGCTTCCACTAGATGTCACCGTCTTTAGATTTTGGTTATATGATTCTACTATAAAGGAGGGGCTCATAGGAGCTGTTTTACTGAGTGGTCTTCAGAAATTCTCAGTCTCATTTTGCGCGCGAGCGAGCGAGAGAGAGTGCTCTCGTTCCAATGCTCTTTCTTCAGGCAATGAGATTCTCCGGTTGGATCCTTATTGATGATTAATGTTAAACACATCCTAAATATGGATTGCATACATCATTTGACTTGTTTCTACGACCTGTAACGGAACTTTTTGAGTTTGTCTGGAGGGATTGCTCGTGCGTCATGAAAATGGATTCGTGGGCTGAACATGCTAACAACAAGTGGCTAAATGAATGGGCTTTATGAACTTTTCCAGTATTTTATTGTCCGAAACTAGAATCCTGGGAGTTGGCCTTCTGATATGAAGTTATTCGAAGTAAGTGCTATTTATAGTCCTGTTTTTGTAGCTTCTGTTTGACGCAAAAAATGCGGACTATTTCTTTGGCTGGATTGTGCTCTGAGCGCCGTTCTGCAGATTATTCTTTTTCCGTAAAACGTTGATTTTGAAATCTGACCACAAAGCGGTTGCATAGAGATAAGTTTATCTATAATTGTTTGTTAAGTAAACACTTGGCATCTTTTATCAATGTTTATTATGAGTTTTTCTGCAAAATCACCGGAATTGTTTTTGGAAGCAAAACATTACCTCACGTAACGCGCCCAATGCTACACTGAGATTTTTTATATAAATATGACACATTAATCGAACAAAAGCACTACAATGTATCTGTGTAAATGATGTCATATGTAACTCATTCTGATCTGAAGATGTTCCAAAGGTTAGTGATTCTTTCCATCTCTATTTGGTGGTTTGTTTTGTGCAAAGCCTATCTTTTGCTGTGAAAAAATGTGTCTGTGCTTTTTTGATTTTGGTTGTGTTGAGCTTAACTTAAATATAATGTTGTGTTTTCGCATGTATAAACATATTATATAAAAAATCGGGACACGGTTTGGGCTGGATCACAAGATATGCTTATCTTTCATTTGCTTTTGTATTGGAACTGTTTCCTTATGTGTGGAAAGTTAATTATTTCAACAACAAAAAACGAATATCTATTTTGCCCTTTACAGGCGAAGTGTTGTGGGTTGTTCGCCTAGCGCTAAACCCCTGCGGCGACCGAAACGAGTAAGAGTTATCTAATTAGTATAGCCATGATTTGTGTTACCCTTCCTGTGTCTCGGTATATTCTCATTAAGTCTATTCCTCATAGCACCTCCCCTCCTCATCCTCTTCTACTCGGCTCTCTCTCCACTCTGCATACTCTCTTCCCACCTCTTTCGTCTTCCATCCAGCTCTCACTCTCTCCACCTCTCTGCTCTTCACCTTAACAATCACAATCTGCTCACCAGCCCATCTCTTGCTCGCACTTCGTCTCCTCTGATTCACCATCTCTCGCCTCTGTCACCTCCCTGGTCCAACTCCTCTCTCCACTTCTCCCTCTGTTCACCTCTCTCTCCACCTCTCTCCACCTCCTCTCTTGCCCACTCTCCACCTCCTCTCTCCCTATAACCTCCTTTTGGTTCTACAATACTTTCCTGCTCTCTCTCCCTTTCTTCTCCTCTTCTGTTGGCCCTACTCTATTCCACCTCTCTCTGTCTTTACTCCTCCTCCTCCATTCTCCAGATCACACAACACACACACACACACACACACACACACACACACACAACACACACACACACACACACACACACACACACACACACACACACACACCACACACACACACACACACACACCACACACACCTCTATATCCAGAACATCATTAAATGGTTTGCGTTAGCTAATTTCCAAAACAAGATGTGGACAGAAGCTTATTTTGAGTTCATGTTTTGCAGTAACAAAACCTGCTGCCAAAACCATAGATTATGT
>NW_019944795.1:26114-27380 GCF_002910315.2 Salvelinus sp. IW2-2015 | reverse complement strand
GATAGGGGCTCAGGGGAGCATGAAATAAGCTGGAACAGTGAGCAAGGGGGTGGTGGCTGATGTCTCCTGCTATTTCTTAATTAAGCACACACACACACACACACACACCGCTCTCATCGTGAGATTGTAAATGTCGCCTTGTACCTCCTGGTCATTGTGAATGAAACGTGCAGTAAAATGCTGAGCCACCCAGTGGGTTGAGGAATATAAGACTTGGACGTAGTCTGAGTAAGATATCGTAGATTCTAACTCTTTGTAACTAGAGTGTAAAATCTACCATTCAGACGTACTCTTAATTAGGCTTTGGTTTTATTGCATGTCATTCATCTTGTCTTTCAAAGACTCTTTAGGCAATGGGATGGAAGATCCTAGTAATCAACCACAGACAAATAAGGAGAACCTTTAGAATACATAAGAGTTTTCTAACAAGAAGACATTTTGTTTTTGTCTGCTGTCTAACTGCTGTTGTTGTTTTTGTTGCTGTTGKGATCGCAGCTCGTATTTAACCGTCTCTTATTTAGTTGTCACAACAACAACATCAACAATAACATTTGCTGGAAGGATTCCAAAACAATCTCTCTTCCTATATCTCCTAGACGAATGAGATTCCCTCAATCCTCCTCCTCCATCYCTCCTCCTCCAACCACCTCCTCCTTCATTCCTCTCCTCCTCCTCTACCAGGGCTGAGCTGTGATGTGTGATGGTGTGCTGTGGCTTGTGATGGGCCTGGAGGAGGAAGCTCCATGATAAGAAACATATCAGTGCTCAGCACCTGCCTCCTGTTCATATGACTAACCAAACAGTCTGCATGTCGGTGTCCCAAATGSCACCCTATTCCCTATATAGTGCACTACTTTTGACCAGATCCCATAGGGAATAGGGCACCATGTTATGAGGAAACGTTTCACAGCTATAATGAGGAAATCAGACCTTTAAAAACTTCAGGTTTTCTATATGAATATATAGCTCACTCAGTGGATGGGCCAGTGAGTTTAGTCTTGTATTCAAGATTATGCTTCACCAGATGTACTTTAAAATTGGTAAAAGTGCATTTATAATGACAAATCCATTGAGCAGTTTATGATTCACATATACATTTAATATTTTWGTGATTTAGAAGACGCTATTATCCAGAGTTACTAACCATCAATGTATTCAAGCCATTGTAAGAAAATAAAAACGCAGCCAGCCACTTTCTGTAATTATGCTAAACAGCCATAAACTAAGGGGTTGCTAAACAACCATAAACTAAGGGGTTGCTAAACA
>NW_019944795.1:10561-23028 GCF_002910315.2 Salvelinus sp. IW2-2015 | reverse complement strand
TAAACAGCATAAAACGAAGGGGTTTGCCTAACAACCATAAAACTAGAGGGGTTGCGTAACAGCCATAAACTAAGGGGGTTTGCTAAACAATAAACTAAAAGGGGGTTGCTTAAACAGCCATAAACTAGGGGGTAGAGACTACAATAGCCATAAATAGCGGGTTGCTAACAACCATAACTAGGGGTTGCTAACAGCATATAACTAAGGGGTTGCTACACATAAACTAGGGTTGCTAAGGAGCGATAAAATAAGGGTTGCTAAAAGCCATAACTAAGGGGTTGCTAAACAACATAAATAAGGGGTTTGGCTAAACAACCATAAATAACTAAGGGGTTGCTAACTAACATAAATCTCGAGGGGGTTGCTAAACCAACAAAAACTAAGGGGGTTGCTAAACAACCAATAACTAAGGGGCTGCTAGAGGCAGAAGGGGTGTAGAGCCCAGAGAGGTGTGATTGCATGACAGACTATAGGAGCTAATAGGGGTGGCTAAAAACCATAAACAGGGTTGCTAACATCATAAGACTAAATGGGTTGGCTTAAAGACAACCAAAACTAAGAGGGTTGTCTAAACAGACCATAAACTAAGGGTTGCTACCAGCCATAAACTAAGGGGTGTAATCAAATAAACTAAGGGGTTAGGCTAAGATCAACCATAAACTAAGGGGTGATACAGCCATGAAACTTAAAGGGCGCTAAAACAGCCATAAACTAAGGGGTTGCTAAACACCATAACTAAGGGGTTTGCTACAGACCATAAACTAGGGGTTGCTAAACAACATAAACTAAGGGGTTGCTACACGCATAGAATAAGGGGGTTGCTAAACACCATAAATAAGGGGTTGCTAAAATGCATAAAACTAAGGGTTGATAAACAACCATAAACTAAGTGGGTTGCTACAGCCATGTAAGCTCTTAAGGGTTGCTAACACCAATAAACTAGGGGTTTGGATAAACAGCATAACTTTAAAGGGTTGCTGAAACAGGCACATGTAAACTAAGGGGTTGCTAACGCCAGTCAACTAAGGGGGTTGCTCACAATACGCATAAACTAAGGGGTTTCGGGTAACAACCATAAAACTAATAGGGGTTGCTAAACAAGCCATAAATAAGGGGTTGCTAAACAACCATAACTAAGGGGTTGCTGAAACAGACTATAACTAAGGGGTTGCTTAACAGCATAAACAAAGGGGTTGCTAACAGCCATAAACTAAGGGTTTGCTAAACAGATAAATAAGGGGTGTGCTAAACAGCATAAACTAAGGTGCTCTACATCAGCCAATAAACTAAGGGGTGCTAAACTAGCCATAAAACTAAGGGGTTGCTAACGCCATAAACTAAGGTTTGCCTAAAAAACCATAAAACTAAGGGGTTGCTAAACAACATAAACTAAGGGCTGCTAAACAACCATAAACTACAGGGGTCTGCTAAACAGCCATTAAAACTAAGGTTGCTAAACAACCATAAAGGTCTAAGGATTGCCTATAACAGCCAGTTCAGGTGCTAAACAACATAAATAAGGGTTGCTAAACAGCCATAAACTAAGGGGTTGCTAAAAAACATAACTAAGGGCTGCTAAAACACCAGTAAACTAAGGGGCTGCTAACAACATAAACTAAAGGTGCTAACAGCCATAAACTAAGGGGTTGCTAAACACCAGTACCTAAACAGGGTGCTAAACAACCATAAATAGGGGTTGCTAAACAACCATAAACTAAGGGGTTGCTAAACAGCCATAAACTAAGGGGTTGCTGTAAAACAGCATAAAACCATAACACATAGACTAGGGTTGCTAAACAGCCATAAACTAAGGGTTGCTAAACAGCCATAAATAAGGGGTGCTAAACAGCATAAACTAAGGGTGCTAAACAACCATAAACTAAGGGGTTGCTAAACAACCATAAACTAAGGGGTTGCTAAACAACCATAAATAGGGTGTTGCATAAACAAACATAAACTAGGGTTGGCTAAACAACCATAAACTAAAGGGTCTGCCATAAACAACATAAACTAAGGGCTGCTAAACAACCATAAATAAGAAGGCTAACGACATAAACTAGGGGTTGCTAAACAACACTAAACTACAGGGGTTGCTAAACAACCATAAACTAAGGGGCTGCTAAAACATAAACTAAGAGGCTAAACAACCATAAACTAGGGCTGCTACAACAAAACTAAGGGTGCTAAACACCATAAACTAAGGGCTGCTAAACAACCATAAACTAAGGGGTTGCTAAACAACCATAAACTAAGGGGTTGCTAAACAACATAAACTAAGGGGTTGCTAAACAACCATAAACTAAGGGTTGCTTAAACAGCCATAAACTAAGGGGTTGCTAAACACCATAAACTAAGGTTGCTAAACAGCCATAAACTAAGGGGTTGCAAACAGCATAAACTAAGGGTTGCTAAACAGCCATAACTAAGGGGTTGCTAAACAGCCATAATAAGGGTTGCTAAACAGCCATAAACTAAGGGGTTGCTAAACAGCCATAAACTAAGGGGTGCTAAACAGCCATAAACTAGGGGTTGCTAAACAGCCATAACTAAGGTTGCTAAACAACCTAACTAAGTGGTTGTCTAAAAACTTAACTAAGGGGCTGCTAAACAACATAAACTAAGGGGCTGCTAAACAGCCATAAACTAAGGGTTGCTAAACAACCATAAACTAAGGGGTTGCTAAACAGCCAAAAACTAAGGGGTTGCTAACAACACCAATAAACTAGGGGTTGCTAAACAACCATAAACTAAGGGGTTGCTAAACAACATAAACTAAGGGGTGCTAAACAACCATAAACTAAGGGCTGCTAAACAACCATAAACATAAAGGTTTGCTAACAGCCCATGTTAAACAAGACTAAAGGCTGGATTTATACGGCTATCTGAAGTTGTTCGCAGTGATATCATGATTGTTCTATTGTCGTCCGACATCAAACTTGTCGTTGTCGTTTTGAAAAAGTATAAACACAAAAACTACAGGCTGGATGACGTCAGCAGCCTGGTGGTTCAAAATAGTATAACTAGTGTATTTTACACCAATAAACCACCCGTTTAAAAATGTATTTAGTATGTCAATCTGCAACATATCTGTCACTCCCCTGGACTCCATCCCCTTCCTGATTACCTCCCCTATATCTGTCACTCCCCTGGACTCCATCACCTTCCTGATTTACCTCCCCTATATCTGTCACTCCCCTGGACTCCATCCCCTTCCTGATTACCTCCCCTATATCTGTCACTCCCGTTGGTTCTTTCCTCAGGCGTTATTGACTCTGTTTCATGTCTGTACTGTGTTCTATTTCTTATTATTAGATTTGCACTCCCTGTACTTGCTTCCCGACTCCCAGCATTACAAATACTCTTCAGCACGCTACTCCTCATACACTGTTTATGTCAGGTGCGTACTGGTAGGGAAGTCAGGTGCAGGAGAGCAGAGATTTGTGAACAGGCGCACACTTTATTTAGGCAAAAGTGCAAAACGCGCAAAACAGTCACAAGAATTATGTTTAACAATAAACATCTTCGTGAAAAATAACACGGATAAAAAACAAGCCAGTCTGGCGTGTCAACAATACACACAAAACAATCTTACACAAAGACATGATGGGGAACAGAGGAATAAATACATGTAGATTGATTGGGGAATGAAAACCAGGTGTGCAGGAAACAAGACAAAACAAATGGATACATGAAAAATGGAGCGGCGATGGCTAGAAAGCCGGTGACGTCGACCGCTGAACGCCGCCCGAACAAGGAGAGGAGCCGACTTCGGTGGAAGTCGTGACAGTTTAAGCTAGAAACTCCATTCAAACGTAATAACGTGTAGACTGGTCTGTATTAAGTTCTATAAACAGAACTTTTTTTTATACTTTTTAAACTATGCTTTTTGTCCTCCATCCACTTTCATGGGATTTACTCAACATTCTAAAGGCCCCATTGTGACATCATCACTTCCAACATTCTATTCACTGTAAACAATGTCACTTTTGACACAATGTGACCGACCGGCTCGATTCGGTCTTATTTAGCAGAAAAGTAGAGACTCAGAGTTAGAAAATGGTATATCATACATTACAGTTGAGGAACAATGGGAAAGTAATTCTGCTTTGAAACTTGATAAACTTGCAACCTCACTTTTGAGAAAATGGCCCTTTAAAGTTTTGGTAACCCTATTGGAGAGCTCTTCTTTGTCTACACCCATTCAGCATCATTCACACCCTCTTATGCCTTAGCCCCACTCATCTCTTTAAGGATTCACATGTGAGCCCATGTATTAAACAAGACTAAAGGCTGGTTTATACTACGTCTATCGACAGTTGTCGCAGTGATATCATGAACGTTCTATTGTCGTCCGACATCAAACTTGTCGTTGTCGTTATGAAAAAGTATAAACACAAAAACTACAGGCTGGATGACGTCAGCAGCCTGGTGGTTCAAAATAGTATAACTWGTGTATTTTAACACCAATAAACCACCCGTTTCAAAATGTATTTAGTATCTGTCAATCTAGCAAACCATGCAACTGAAAGCAACATTCTAAACAATGTTTTGGTTCGTTTCTAGCTTGTTAGCTAGCTAGCTAATGTTAAGTTAGTTCTTTACATTACCATCTCTGGTAAACACATACTATATTAAATAAAATGTATTTGACAAAGTTTATTTGTCACATGCACAGGATCCAGAAGGTGTTGTGAAATGGTTACTCGMATAGTGAAGTCTTTTGTTTAGGCTTGTAGCTGGCTAGCTAGCTAAATAATGAACTATAATCCTAACTCATAACGTTACTACCCTGCATGAATCTGCAGGTAGTTAACCAACCAGGTTCAATGTTAGCTAGCTAGCTAACATTAGGTTATAACTAGCAATGCAAATGGCTCTGAGATACGAATAATATTACTACACAGATCATACACGTAACATTAGCTAGCGAGCCAGTGTTAGCTAGCTAGCTAACAGTACGCTTTAACTTGCAATGAACAACTTTCGGACAAAATTTGAAATGTATAATATCTGAAAATGTAGCTAGCTAGACTATCTTACCCATATACATGGATGGACGCTTCTCCCTCTCTGTCATGGCTGCCATGACTGACAAATGTTTTATACAATAGTCTTTTCTGTATCTTCTCTTTTCGACTAACTTTGCATATTTACAATCAATTTCCTCCATCTCCTTAGCTATCATTCTCCACCGGGCATTCCACTGATTTCAAAACTCGGTCATCCAGGAAGTGGAGAGCAACACTTTTTCAGCTATACTATGTTATATCTTTTTTTTAAAGTGTTCGAAAGGATTTCCTACACATATTGACCAGCTCATGTTATAGCCGGAAGCGAGCTACATGGCAGACTGTGGCTAAACCAACTAGGCTAGTAATTTACATATTTACAGAATGCGTGCAAGAAGATATTTYTGCCAAAAAACACATTTTTATAAAAGTTTTAAAAAACATATTTCCTGAAACAAGTCACAAATAAACTAGTTTGACCACTTTCCCAACAACAGACAAAAAGTTAGAGTTTATGAAATCTTCCTCTACTTCTGTGCTATTCAAATCTCAAATTATAATAACATATATTTAATACTGCTCAAACGATACAGTTGTTTTACTAACCCGTCAACAACATTTCCTCTCGCTTTGTATAAACAACTGAAGTTTTGAACACTTTGCCAACAAGTTAGACAAAAAGTTAGTGTGTATGACATCTGTGTCTACTTCTCTGCTCTTCAAACCTGGAATAAGAACAACTGAATATTTGATCAGTTCCCCAGAACTTTAGACAGAAACTTAGAGGGTGTGACATCGTGGTCTACTTTTCTGCTATTCAAATCTGGAATCAGAACAGAATGATCTGCTTCCAATCAAAAGTTACAGATGTTTGTCTGAATTTAAAGTGATAAAAAGTAGCTAGCTAAGTCAACTAACAGCTCTCTCATGTCTCGTCATTGAGCAACCCAAACGTAGCAGTTGCTATGGATACTCACACACGCAGAGGAGCGCATGGGGCAGCTCAGGCAAAAACAAGGGTGAAGACAGTGATTGAATTTAGAACAATTGTGTAATGATGATGAACAATTGTGAACACCAAGAAAGCAGCTACAAGGAGGTAGCCAAGGCAACAGCGTGTCGTCTTCCTTCTCAGTGTCGTGCACCATGCTCTAAATTACTCAACTGGCTAGTTTGCCTGTCTGTAAAGAGAAGGGCGGGCTGCATGTTGATCCTGCTGCTYTGATTGGATAGAGCGAAGCTGTCGCATGTTTCAATCTGATCATCTAGATCACTGCTGTCTCCTGTTTGYCTGCTAMTATGATAAATCAATAGGCCACAACGTTTGCTAGCAAGCTATCAATGTGCATGATATTTTACAAGCAAAGCGAGGGTAGGGAAATAAGAAACGGTCCGCACGCTGCTCCTAACCTGCAGCTTGGTTGATCTATAAACCAGCAGCTATTTTGCCAACATCTAYTTAGGCATAATAAAAACCCTTCAGATTTTTCCGATCACGACTACCAACTGTCAATTTACAGATACGATTACGAATACGAGTCTAGCCAGGTTGTCACACCTCTAATAACAGCACAATCTAACACGTAGGCAAAAAGGGAAAACTTATTTCAACAACTGTAGTTTAGACATTTGAGTTCGAATGAGAGTTAGCCTATTCAGTTTAGTCAGTCAGCATCACTTATTCGTATTTTCCTGCAACTTTCTGAAACGGCACAGGAATGCCCCTGTCTGCGTTTGTCAGGAGGGATTTAACTATTCACTGTGGGGACAAGAGCCCCACAACAGAATAGAAAAAAACAAACACTTTACCAAACTGGGGACATTTTGTTAGTCCCCAGAGGTCAAATGCAATTCTAGGGGTCTATCGTTAAGGTTAGAATTAGTTAGAATTAGGGTTAGGAGCTATGATTAGGTTTAGCGGCTTAGAGCAATGATTGAGTTTAGGTTAGAACAGACTACGTTTAGGTTTAGGGTAGGAGCTAGGTTAGCGAGCTTAGGGCTAACGAGATTAGGGTATTTAAGTGAGGCTTTATTCGTTAAGGCGTATACTGTGGGTAGTCTCTATTTTACTGTGTAGTTCCTATAACGTAGGCTATCTTATACTGTAAGTAGTCAACATACGCTGATAGTCCCATACTGTGGTAAGTAGTCTATTACGGTTGCTAGTCGTATACATATGTAGTCATACTGCTGGAGTCCATACGTGGTTAGTCCATACTGTGGTAATACGTCCAATACTGTGGTAGTCTATATGCGGAGAAATGAATCACATACTGGTGGTAAGCTAGTACTTGGTAGTATTCCTACAGGTAGTGTGAAGCATAAGCATGTGTAGTCTATACTGTGGTAGTCATAACTGCTGTGTAATACTTGTAGCTAAATATACTGGGTAGTCATACTGTGGTAGTCCCATACTGTGTCATCCATACTGTGGAGTATATACTGTGGTTAGTCCATTATTGGTAGTCCATACTGTGGTATATATACTTGGTAGTCATAACTGTGGTAGTCCATACTTGGTAGTCCATCTGTTCAATGTGGTAGTCATACTTGCGTAGTGATAATACTGTATCGGTAGTCCACTACTGTAGGTAGTTCATACTGTGGTATCCATACTGAGTCTATACTTGGGTAGTCCATACTGTGGTAGTCCATCACTTTGGTAGTCTATACTCTGGTAGCGCATACGTGTGGTACTGATAACTGTGGTTAGTCCATAACTGTGTAGTATATACTGTGGCTAGTCCATACTGTGGTAGCACATACTGTGGTAGTCGCATACTGTGTAGTCTATATCTCGTGGTATTCTATACTGTGGTTAGTCCATACTGTTATGTATGTCCATACTGTGGTAGTCTTTACTGTCGGTAGTCTTACTGCGTTAGTCTATACTTGGTAGTCCATACTGTGTGTCTCATTACTGTGGTAGTAATATACTGTGGTAGTCTATACTGTGGTAGTCCATACTGTGGTAGTCCATACTGTGGTAGTCCATACTGTGGTAGTCCATACTGTGGTAGTCTATACGGTGGTAGTCTATACTGTGGTAGTCCATACTGTGGTAGTCTATACTGTGGTAGTCTATACTGTGGTTGAAGGTTAGGGTAAGGGTTAGCTCAACCGTCCCGTGGACGAGACACCGATCCTGAAGAAGTTTTAAGCTGCCCATTGTGTCCTTAAGGAGAGGACAGCGGTTTAAAAGGGAAGTTCACCCCCCAAAAAATTCTGGGTCCTTTCTAACACTTGAGTGATCGTTTCTCAGTACACCAGACAGTTTTTATAGCCATTGCTTGAGTTTTTAGATTGAGGTAATAATCAGATTTTACCCCTGCCTTTCACATAGAAACCCCATGTAACGTCAAAGTCCATTATACCGCTCTGGTCTCCCATGACTACAATAGTCGTTGTAATGACTTTTTCGGCACAATTTTTCAGCTACCTTATTTTTGTAGGCACATTTTTACTAATGTATTTTGTAATTTTTGTATTGAAATCCAGGAAGTAGATTAATGCGCGCCGCGAGTCAGGACGGGACTTCCGAGGTSGGCGTGGTTGAAGGATGTATTTGCTGTCCTCATCAAATTTAATTAGAGTAATGAATGTCAGAGAACTAAAAGGAAATTGTAGACCCGCCTTATTTTCAGAATGGTACTCTTGTGCCGTATCGGTTTGAGACACATTATACTGAGTTGTTCAATTCGCGGGCTGCCCAAGAAGCATGTTGTTTACGAAGCACCTGACAAATACAATTACATTTGATGACAACACTAGGCAGCCATTGCAAGTGTACCCGTTAGTTGACCGGTCAAATTTCAAGGGTTAGAGGTTCCAATCCTGTTCTATTCATTCTGATTTCTATGCCGATGAGTTTAGCGGAATTAATACACCCCTGAGGTAGAGAATGGTGCTTTTCCAGGTGGTCTACATAGCAGTCACACTAAAACACAGACACCAATGATTGCATGGCATGTTATTGTTGGAATTGGCTAGCTAAAGTTAGCTCCTCCTTGGTTGGATTTTCCACCAGGGTGATGTTGGGATGTAGGTCTGGTGTTCACCAGGGTGATGTTGGGAGGTAGGACTGGTGTCCACCAGGGTGATGTTGGGAGGTAGGACTGGTGTCCACCAGGGTGATGTTGGGATGTAGGACTGGTGTCCACCAGGGGGATGTTGGGATGTAGGACTGGTGTCCACCAGGGTGATGATGGGATGTAGGACTGGTGTCCACCAGGGTGATGTGGTGGACACACAGCACCCTACCTCCAACATCACCCTGTGGACACCAACTTACTCCCACATCACCCTTAAGGACACCAGCCTACCTCCCAACATCACCCTGGTGGAACACCAGTACCTCCCAACATCACCCTGGTGACACCAGACCTACCTCCCAAACATCCACCGTGGACACCAGCTACTCCCAACATCCCAGTGGACACCAGACCTACCTCCAACATCCCCTGGTGACACCAGACCTACCTCCCAACATCCCCTGGTGGACACCAGATCCTACTCCCAACATCACCCTGGTGGACACCAGACCTACCTCCCAACATCCCCCTGGTGGACACAGCCTACTCCCAACATCCCCCCGGTGGACACCAGACCTACCTCCCAACATCCCCGGTGGACACCAGACCTACCTCCCAACATCACCCTGTGCTGATACAGCCAGACATTCCTCTCTCCTCAAACATCCCCTGGTGGAAAAATCCAACCAGAGGAGGACAACCTTTAGCTAGCCGAAATCACAACAATACACCTTGTCGCGAGAGCAGTCCACGAAATCCGTGTGGGCTGCATGCTTTTTAGTGTGACCGTGTATCGCTTAGAGCCACCTGGAAAAGCACCCATTTCTCCTTACCTCAGGCGTGCTATTTCTAATTCCCGCCTAAACTCATCGGCATAGAAATCAGAATGACGTTATGAAACGGAGGATCCTGGCAGACCTCATGAACCCTTGAAATCCATTCACCCGGTCAATAACGGCTGTAACTTGGCGACATGAGGCTGCCTAACGTTGTCATCCAAATGTATTTGTATGTCTTTGCTTTCTACGGTGCTTCCTAGTATAGAGGACGACTAGTGCTTCTGCTGCTAGGGACAGTCTCCCACTCCCTGGCTCAGAAGTTTTGATATATCAACCTCGATAGCATTACTAAATCAGAGATGTCAGACTCATACAAAACCCGGAGACGCACAAGGAAGTTACCCATTCCTGTGAACCACAAAGTCTTGGAGAGGCGGCGTTCTGACCACTATGTCCCCGTTTAGTCTCCTCTGACATTTCATTACTCTTATGATTAACACTTTTGACTTGCGTCTTGACCACGTCAAATACATCCATTCAGAAACGCACGCCGACGCGTGCCGGCCAAGTCTCCTTCGCCTCGGGACCTCGCGGCGGCCGCCGCTCATGTCATGCACCTCCTGCTCTTCCGCTAAGAACTAATATCCAACGTACCGCAGAACATTATTACAATAGAATACGGCCTTTTATCCTAACAAATGTGCTACAAACAATAAGTAGCTGAAAAAATTGTGCCGAAACAGTCTTACAACGACTATTGTAGTCATGGGAGACCAGAGCGGATAATGGACTTTGACGTTACTGGGGTTTCTTGTGAAAGCAGGGTAAAATCTGATAATACCTCAATCTCTAAAAACCTCAGCAACTGGCTATAAAACTCGTCTGGTGTAACTGAGAAACGAGGCTCATCACACGAGCGCTGTTAGAAAGGAGCCCCACGAAATTTGTCTGAGCGGGCGCTCAAACCAAATGGTGTGTGAACTTCCCTTTGCAGCCTAACAGACCCCCGCTTCGTCCCCTCTCCATTTACAGCACCCCTTGCGAAGATCTGACAGCGCGCCAGTGACACAGACTCGTCAAACTTCCTCTGGTCTGAGACAGAGGGATCGTGTTTGAATCCCAGTCCGACGGGGACGTGACGGCTAACCCTTACCCCTAACCTTCAACCACCGAAGACTATAGAAGCTAGCAACAGTATAGACATTACACAGCAGTAATGGAGGCGTAATCCACGAGTAGGAGGCTACCATCCGGGACTATAGATACCACAGTATGGACTACCACAGTATGGACTACCACAGTGGGGACGTACCACGTTATGGACTACCACAGCTATAGATACCATCATAGTGCATTCTACCAGCAGTATAACTACCACAGTTAGACTAGCCACAGTATGGACTACCACGAAGTATGGACTACCCACAGTATAGACTACCACGGAGGTACACACTACCACAGTGATCGAGTACCTACCCACTCAGTGGGTATGTACTGAACCCACAGTATAGCGACGTACCACAGTAAGGAAACTTACCGCAGTATAGGACGTACGCACAGAAAATAGTTAGATCATACCCAGTATGGATCACCACATACTGGGTGACATACCAACAGTATGGACTACCACAGATGTAACTTCACAGCATCCATAATACAACCACAGGTTAGTGGTACCTTACCACTATGTAGTATACTACACACCAGTAATGGGACTACCACAGTATGAACGTACCACAGATAGACTACCACATATAGACTACCACAGTATGTGACTACCACAGGATGGACTACCACAGTATAGGACTACCACAGTATGGAACTACCACAGTATAGACTACCACAGTATGGACGTACCAGCAGTATAGACTACCACAGTATAGACTTTCCACAGGATAGACGCTCCGACCACAGTAATTAGACCTACCACTAGTAGTGGCTGCAGAACTACCACAGTAAGGCAGCCGTGTTCATGGATCTACCACAGTTATAGTACGCCACAGTAGTGAGAGCTACACACGCGAGTATGGACTTCCACAGTTTAGACTACCCACAGTCACCTGGACACTACCCACACCCCCAGCGCCCCCCGCTGTATGGACTTACCCCACAGTAATAGACTACCACCGTAAGCACTTCCACATATTAGACTACGCACCGTATCTACGGTCAAGCTACACGCCCAGTAAGACTATACCACAGTATAGCCTGTATCCCAAAAACCTAATCTCTTAATTCCTAAACTACCGTGCTCCCCTAATCCCTACACTTAAGTCATAGTCCTTAACCCATCACACACCACGTAGCTCTAAACCTAATTCTAACTCTAATTCTAACCTTAATCGCATTCACTCGCGCGTATGAAATTGCAAGGACCTCGTTGGGACTACAAATGTCCCCAGTGGTAAAATTGTTGTTGTTTAACTATTCTTGTGGGCCTTCTGCTGTCCCCACATGAATAGTTTAAAACACATACCACACAGACAGGGCATTTCCTGTGCCTGTTCAGGGAAAGTCTGCAGGAAAATACGAATAAGTGGATGCGTGACTTGGACTAAACTGAATAGGTGCCTAACTCTCATTCGAACTCAATGTCTAAACTACAGTTGTTGAAATCAGTTTCCCATTTTGCCTAGGTTAGATGTGCT
>NW_019944795.1:5899-10536 GCF_002910315.2 Salvelinus sp. IW2-2015 | reverse complement strand
GGGTGATGTTGAGAGGTAGGTCTGGTGTCCAACAGGGTGATGTTGGGTGGTAGGTCTGGTGTCCACCAGGGTGATGATGGGATGTAGGTCTGGTGTCCACCAGGGTGATGTTGGGAGGTAGGTCTGGTGTCCACCAGGGTGATGTTGGGAGGTAGGTCTGGTGTTCACCAGGGTGATGTTGGGAGGTAGGTCTGGTGTTCACCAGGGTGATGTTGGGAGGTAGGTCTGGTGTGTCAACTTTAAAGTCTGGGTCTTTGTATATGTCTTCCCACCTCTTGACAGCCTGCTGAACCAATCGGCTTCTAGACAGCCTGCTGGACCAATGGGGTTCTAAATAAGAATGTCTTCTGTTCAGACACTCTTCTCTACCCAGTCCTTGACCTGTTAGGAATACTCCACACGGCTTCTTGGATCTCCTGAAAGATGTGTAACAGAATAACAAATTAGTCCTACTTAGTGTTTCCTTGAATCCTACTGAAAAATTACTGGAGGAGGCATGAGTGAAGGAACATGGGGTCCCGTCTTTGAAAAGGCTGTGAAAAAGATACACAAAAATTGAACAAAGATAAAAATCCGATTTCATAGTCATATCGTCATGTCTGTTGCATCACCCCTCTCATCCTTTCATTCCCTCCCAGGCAGGTAGAAACAGAAAGAATGATTGGTGATGTTGGCGAGTATAAAACAAAGTCAGTCATTACATGTCAATTCAGAGCATGAGCTGATATTCTAAATGTTTTAATGTAAATAATGTAAAGGTTGGACTAGTTGTTGTCATTACAACTCATGCACCAGCTAGAACCAGAGACATATTTCTCTTTATGTTTTGGGGGGAACTTCCCCTTTAACACAATGGAGAGACAACATAAATGATCAATCTTTTCAAAGAACAGAGCATGGGTTCAAGAGGATACATACCACTCTACACATTACTAAACTGTCTGCCAGAGAGGATACATACCACCCTAGACATTACTAAACCGTCTGCCAGAGAGGATACATACCACCCTACATTCAGACAGAGTACATAATGTCTAGGTTGGTATGTATCCTCTCTGGCAGACAGTTTAGTAATGTGTAGAGTGGTATGTACTCTCTGAACCCATGCTCTGTTCTTTGAAAAGATTGATCATTTATGTTGTCTCTCCATTGTGTTAAAGGGAAGTTCCCCCAAAACAAAGAGAAATATGTCTCTGGTTCTTGGTGCATGAGTTTGTAATGACAACAACTAGTCCAACCTTTACATTATTTACATTAAAACATTTAGAAATATCAGCTCATGCTCTAATTGACATGTAATGACTGCTTTGGTTTATACTAGCCAACATCACCAATCATTCTTTCTGTTTCTACCTGCCTGGGAGGGAATGAAAGGATGAGAGGGGTGATGCAACAGACATGAGATATGACTATGAAATCGGATTTTTTATCTTTGTTCAATTTTTGTGTATCTTTTTCACAGCCTTTTCAAAGACGGGACCCCATGTTCCTTCACTCATGCCTCCTCAGTAATTTTTCAGTAGGATTCAAGGAAACACTAAGTAGGACTAATTTGTTATTTGTTACACATCTTTCAGGAGATCCAAGAAGCCGTGTGGAGTATTCTAACAGGTCAAGGACTGGGTAGAGAAGAGTGTCTGAACAGAAGACATTCTCTTATTTAGACCCATTGGTCCAGCAGGCTGTCTAGAAGCCGATTGGTTCAGCAGGCTGTCAAGAGGTGGGAAGACATATACAAAGACCCAGACTTTAAAGTTGACACACCAGACCTACCTCCCAACACACCCGGTGAACACCAGACCTATCCCAACATACCTGGTGACACCAGACTCCTACCCTCAACATCACCTGGTGGACACCAGACTACCTCCCAACACACCTGGTGGACACCAGAACTACATCCATCATCAACCCTGGTGGACCCAGACCTACCACCCCAAATCACCTGTTGGACACAGACTACCTCTCAACATCACGCCCTGGTGGACACCGACTACTCCAAATCACCGGGACACCAGACTACCTCCAACATCACCTGGTGGACACCAGACTACTCTCAACATCACTCTGGTGGACACCAGACCTACTCTCAATCACCCTGGTGACACCAGACTACCTCCACCAAATCACCTAAGGGACCAGTCCTCCCTCAACATCACCCTGGTGAACACCAGTCCTACTCCAACATACCCTGGTGACACCAGACTACATCCCATCATCACCCTGGTCGAACCAGGCCTACATCCCGACTCACCCTATGGACACCAGACCTAACCTCCCAAACATACCTGGGGACACCGCATCCATCATACCTGGTGCACCAGTCCTACATCCCATCATCACCTCCTGGTGGACACCAGTCCTACATCCAACATCCCCTGGTGGACACCAGTCCTACATCCAACATCATCCCCTGGTGGACACCAGTCCTACCTCAACATCACCTGGTGGACACCAGTCTACCTCCCAATCACCCTGGGACACTCAGCCACATCCAACATCACCTGGTGGAAAAATCCAACCAAGGAGGAGCTAACTTTAGCTAGCCAATTCAACAATAACATGCCATCGCAATCATTGGTGTCTTGTGTTTTAGTGTGACTGCTATGTAGATACCTGGAAAAGCACCATCTCTACCTCAGGGGTGTATTAATTCCGCTAAACTCATCGGCATAGAAATCAGAATGAATGAACAGGATTGACCTCTACCCTTGAAATTTGACCGGTCAACTAACGGTAACACTTGCAATGGCTGCCTAGTGTTGTCATCAAATGTATGTATTTGGTCAGGTGCTTCGTACAACATGCTTTCTTGGCAGCCCGCGAATTGAACAACTCACGCTATAGAATGTGTCTCAAACGATACGCACAAGAGTACCATTCTGAAATAAGGCGGGTTCTACTAACAATTTCCTTTTAGTTCTCTGACCATTCATTCTCTAATAAATTTGATGAGGCAGCAATACTCCTTCAAACCAGCGACCTCGGAGGAGTCCCCGTCCTGACTACGCGGCGCGCATTAATCTACTTCCTGGATTTCATACAAAATTACAAAAATACATTAGTAAAAATGTGCTACAAAATAAGGTAGCTGAAAAATTGTGCCGAAAAGTCATACAACGCTATTGTAGTCATGGGAGACCCAGAGCGGTATATGGACTTTGACGTTACATTGGGGTTTCTATGTGAAAAGCAGGGTAAAATCTGATTATTACTCAATCTAAAACTCAAGCGGCTTAAAGCAAACTGGTTTCCCTGGGTGTATGAGAAATCGATCATCAAGTGTTAAGAAAGGCACCCACGAATTTTGGGGGGTGACTTCCTTTTAAACGCTGGTCTCTCCTTAAGGACATGGGCAGCTTAAACTCTTCAGGTCGTGTCTCGTCCAGTGGACGGTGAGCTACCTACCCAAACTTATCCAAGTATAGCTACCACAGTATAGACTACCACAGTATGGACTCCACAGTATGACTACCGCCGTATAGACTACCACAGTATGGACTACCACAGTATGGACTACCATCAGTTATGGACTACACAGTATGGCCTACCACAGTTAGACTACCACAGTATGACTACCACAGTATGAGACTGACCACAGTATAGACTACCACAGTACACTAGATTCGGACTACCACAGTGATGGACTACCACAGTATAGACTACACAGTATAGACTACCACGAGTATAACTACCCAGTATGGACTACCACAGTATGGACTACAGTATAGACTACCAAGTTAGCTACATATAGACTACACAGTATGGACTACCACAGTATGGATACCACAGTAGATGGACTACCACAGTATATAATAACCACGTATGGACTACCACAGTATATACTACCACAGTATGGACTACCACAGTATAGACTACACAGTATAGATTACCACAGATAGGACTACCACAGTATATGGAACTACCACAGTATGGACTACCAAGTATAGACTACAAGTATGACTACCACAGTAATGATCCCACAGTAGGCTACCACAGTATAGACTACCACAGTATAGACTACCACCAGGTATAGACTACCACAGTATAGACTAACAGTATGGACTACCACAGTATGGACTATCCACAAGTAATGCCACAGTATGATACCACATATGACACGTATAGACACCCAGTGACCCCGTATGGACTACTCACAGTATAGACTACACGAAGACTACCACAGTATAGACTACACGTATGATCACCACAGTATAGACTACCAAGTATAGCCTTCATCAAAAACCTAAACTTAATCTAAATAACCGGTAGCTCCTAACCCTAAAACTAGATCATAGCTCCTAACCCTAACACTACTCCTAAACCTAATCTAACTCTAATTCTTAACCTTAAAATAACCCCTAGAAATTGCATTTGACCTCGTGGGACTACAAAATGTCCCAGTTGGTAAAATGTTGTTTGTTTACTATTCTTGTGGGGCTTCTTGTCCCCACATGAATAGTTAAACACATCACCACGACAGGGGCATTCCTGTGCCGTTTCAGAAAGTTGCAGGAAAATACGAATAAGTGGCTGACTGACTAAACTGACTAGGCTAACTCTGATTCGAACTCAATGTCTAACTACAGTTGTTGAAATAGTTTTCCCCTTTTGCCTACGGTTAGGAATTGGTGCGT
>NW_019944795.1:0-5874 GCF_002910315.2 Salvelinus sp. IW2-2015 | reverse complement strand
TGTTTGTCTGCTAGAGTCCTGTGTTGTTGCTATGAGTCCTGTGCTTGATCTGGCTATGGATTCTCCTTGTTGTTTGCTATGAGTCCTGTGTTGGTTGTTGCGAGTCCTGTGTTGATGCTGTTGGGGTTCTGTGTTGGATCTGTTGGGGGGTTCTGGTTTTGGATGCTGTTGTGTAGGGTTTGTTGTTGCTGGTAGCTGGTTATTTGCAATTGGTTATATTTATTCAGTTTTGACAAATGTTTGTTGACATTTGACCAGCACATAGGAAGCATATACAATGCATGCTGAGGAGGTAATTAGATGAAAATACCCAGTCACGGCCCTCCCGAGTGGCGCAGTGGTCTAAGAACTGCATCACAGTGCTAGCTGTGCCACTAGAGATTCTGGGTCGAATCCAGGTCTGTCTCAGATGGTCTAAGGTATGCTATCACAGTGCTAGCTGTGCACTAAGAGATTATGGTTTGAAATCCAGGTCTGTCTCAGTGGTTAAGGTACTGCATTCACAGTGCACCTAGCTGTAGCCACTAGACGACTCTTGGTTCGAATCCAGCTCTGTCGGCAGACCATCTGCAGCGGCACAAATTGGCAAGCGTCGTCCATGGGTTTTAGGGGAGGTCTTGGCAGGCAGCATGTCACTTGTCCCATCGCGCCACTAGATGAACTCCTGTGGCGGACGGGCGCAGTGCACGCGGACACAAGTCGCCAGGTTACAAAGTACCATGTAAATAAACACCAGAGTGGAATCACGTCTTGCATACGTTTTAAGTGTCTGCTGCCAGGAGCAGGGTGTGGCTGGTAAAGTGTCTGTGCCCAGGAGCAGGGTGCTGGCTGGTAACTGGTCACTGGCCCAGGAGCCCAGGGTGTTGGCTGTAAGTGTCTCGTGCCCAGGAGCAGGGTGTGGCTGGGTAACTGTCAATTGTGCCCAGGAGCAGGTGTGGTGGTAACGTGTTGCTTGCCCAGGCAGCGGGTGACTGGTGTATACTGGTCTGTGCCCAGGAAGCAGGGGTGGCTGGTAACTGCTCTGTGCCCAGGAGCAGTTGGGTGGCTGGGTAAACTGTTCGGGTGCCCAGGAGGCAGGGTGTGGCTGTAGTGTCTGTGCCCAGGAAGCAGGGTGGGCTGGATAAAGTGTCTGCTGCCCAGGAGCAGGGTCGTGGGTGCTGGCTGGTAAGTGTCTATGCCCAGAGCAGGGTGTGCGCATGGTAAGGTTGTCTTGTGCCAGGAGCAGGGTGTGGCTGGTAAGTGTCTGTCCCAGGAGCAGGGTGGGCTCGGTAAACTGTCTGTGACCCAGGAGCAGCGGTGTTCGGCTGGTAAGTGTCTGTGCCCAGAGCAGGGTGTGCTGGTCAGTTGTCTGTGCCCAGATCAGGGTGTGGCTGGTAAGTTTCTGTGCCCAGGAGCAGGTTGGCTGGTTAAAGTGGCTGTGCCCAGGAGCAGGGTGTGGCTTAAAGTGTCTGTGGCCAGGAGCAGGGTGTGGCTGGTAACTGTCTGTGCCAGGAGCCAGGTGTGGCTGTAAGTAGTCTGGCCCAGGAGCCAGGGTGTGGCTGGTAAGGTGTCTGTGCCAGGAGCAGGCGTGTGGCTGGTACTGTCCTGTTGCCCAGGAGCAGGGTGTGGCTGGTAACTGTCGTGCCCAGGAGCAGGGTGTGGCTGGTAACTGTCTGTTGCCCCAGGGAGCAGGAGTGTGGCTGGTAATACAAACAAGGCACCCTATACAGCGATGGAATTCAGGATAAACAGGAAAAGAGGTGTGGGTGTGTGCGTACGCTACATGTGATGTCTCCATCAGAAACCACAGAGTTGAGAAACAGGGTATGGGGAGAGAGCACCAACATTGGATAATGAAAGCATAATATACAAGATAATCAGACAGAGTACAAATGTCTAGGGACACTAAACACCAACAAAAAACGACGAAGGTTTTTTTTTGAGTAGTTCCTCTCTGGCAGACGTTAGTAACGCTGTGGCTAGGTATGTCATCCTCTCTGGCAGACGGTTTAGTAATGTCTAGGGTGGTATGTATCCTCTTGGCAGACCGGTTTAGTAACGTGTAGGTTTGGTATGTCATCCCTCTGCAGCGGTTTATAATGTCTAGCAGGTGTTCATGTATCCTCTCTATGGCAGCGGTGTTAGTACGTGTAGGTTGGTATGTATCCTTCAGCTCTGGCAGACGGTATTAGTACCGTGTGGTTGGTAACTGATCCTCTCTGAGCAGGACGGTTTAGTAACGTAGTAGTTGGTAATAATTGCTCTGCGCAGCGAGTTTAGTTGAATGTCAGGGTGGTATCGTTATCCTTCTGCAGAAGGTTGAGTAACGTGTTAGGCTTGGATAATGTATCCTCTCTGGCAGACGGTATCTAGACTGTGAAGGGTGGTAATTGATGATCCTCTTTGGCAGACGGTTTAGTAACGTGTAGGTTGGATGTATCCCTCTCTGGCAGACGGATTTAGTAATGTCTAGGTGTATGTATCCCTTCTGGCAGGACGGTTTAGTAATGGTCTAGGAGTGGTGTAATCCTCTCTGGCAGAACGGTGTTAGTAATGTCTAGATGGTACTGTATCCTCTCTGGCAGGACGGTTTTTTCTAAGTATGTCCTAGGGTGGTATGTTCCTCTCTGGCAGACGGTTTTAGTAATGTCTAGGGGTATGTGATCCTCTTGGCAGACGTTTAGTAATGTCTAGGAGGTGGTAGTATCCCTCTGGCAGACGTTTAGTAATGTCTAGCGGGTGGTTATGTATTCCTCTCTGGCAGACGGTTTGTATGTTAGGGTAGGTATGATTTCCTCTCTGGCAGACGGTTAGTAATGTCTAGGGTTGCTATGTCATCCTTCTTGGCAGACGGTTTCAGTAATTGTCGTAGGGTGGTATGTATTCCTCTCTGGCAGACGGTGTAATGTCTAGAAGGTGCGTATGTACTCCTCTCTGGCAGACGGTTTCAGTAATGTTCTAGGGTGGTATGTATCCTCTCTGGCAGACATTTAGATAATGTCTAGGGTGGTTATGTATCCTCTTGGAGACGGTTTAAGTAACGTGTAGGTTGGTATGTATCCTCTCTGGCAGCGGTATTTAGTACCGTGTAGGTTGGTATGTGATCCTCTCTGGCAGACGGTTTTAGTAACGTGTAGGTTTGTAATATCTCTCTGGCAGACGGTTTAGTAACTGGTGGGTGGATGTATCCCTCTGGCAGAAGGCTTTAAGTACGTGTAGGTTGGTATGTACCTCTCTGGCAGACGTTAGTAATGTGAAGGTGGTATGTATCCCTCTTGACGCGGCTTTAGTAACGTGTAGGTTGGTATGTATGCCTATCTCTGGCAGACGGTTTAGTAATGTCTAGCGGTGTATGTACGCCTCTCTGAGCAGACGGCTTTAGTAGTCTACGCGGTGGTATGTTCCTCTCTTGGCAGACGTTATAGTAATGTCTAAGGGTGGATGTTATCCTCTTCTGCAGACGGTTTAGTAATGTCTAGCGGTGGTATGTATCCTCTCTGGCAGACGGTTTAGTAAGTTGTCTAGGGTGGGTATGTATCGCTCTCTGGCAGGACGGTTTAGTAATGGTCTTAGAGGTGTAGTATCCTCTCTGGCAGACAGTTATCAGTAATGTCGGGTGTACTGTTCCTCTCGGGCAGACGGTTTAGTAAATGTCATCTTTATATTATCTTTCATTATCATGTGGTTCTCTCTCCCCATACCCTGTTATCACTCTGTGGTTTCTGATGGAGACACATGCACGTACGCACACGCACACACCTCTTTCACTGTATCCTGATTCATCAGCTGTATAGGGTGCTTGTTTGTCAGTTACCAGCCACACCCTGCTCCTGGGCACAGACACTTAGAAACGTATGCAAGACGTGATTCACTATGGGGTGTTTATTTTGCATGGGTACTTTGTACACCTGGCGACTGTGTCAGCGTGCACTGCGCCCGGCCCGCCACAGGAGTCACTAGTGCGCGATGGGACAAGGACATGCCTGCTGGCCAAACCCTCCCCTAACCCAGACGACGCTTGGCCAATTGTGCAATGCCAGAGCCTGGATTCGAACCCAGAATCTCTAGTGGCACAGCTAGCACTGTGATGCAGTTTCTTAGACCACTGCGCCACTCGGGAGGCCGTGACTGGGTATTTCATCTCAATTACCTCCTCAGCATGCATTGTATATGCTTCCTATGTGTCTGGTCAAATGTCAACAAACATTTGTCAAACACTGAATAAATATAACCAATTGCAAATAACCAGGCTACCAGCAACAACAAAACCCCACAACAGCATCCAACACAGAACCCCCCAACAGCATCCAACACAGGACTCATAGCAACAACACAGGACTCATAGCAACAACACAGGACTCATAGCAACAACACAGGAGTCATAGCAACAACACAGGAGTCATAGCAACAACACAGGAGTCATAGCAACAACACAGGAGTCATAGCAACAACAAAGGACTCATAGCAACAACAAAGGACTCATAGCAACAACACAGGAGTCATAGCAACAACACAGGAGTCATAGCAACAACACAGGACTCATAGCAACAACACAGGACTCATAGCAACAACACAGGAGTCTACTCATAAATGTTCTATTCAGATTGGAGCATCAGGACTATATATCTCCTCTCCCTTCGCCGAGTATTGCTGCATTAAATGTATTAAAGCGTTGAGGAGTGCAGCCAAGCGTTCATTAATTTCCTCCTGACTGAGGAGAACAGAGAAATAACTTGTTTGGCAGAGCTGTAGAATATGGCATCGTCCCAATGGCACCCTATTCCCTATATAGTGTACAACCTACCTTAYGAGCCCTGGTCAACAGTAGTAAACTACGTAAGGAATACAGTGCGATTTGGAAGGCACACCATGTTATTCACATTGAGCTAGAATGGGGTAGAGCTTGTGTAAGTCAGGTGCATTTTGGGCCTGTGATTTTGAGGCTGGGCGGTGAGGGCTGTGGGTGTATGCACAGGGTGAGTTCATGGGTGAGCAGAATGGGTGAGTGGAGGTGCAGTACTACAGTGTATTGGTGGAGGTGCAGAACTACAGTGATTAGTGTATTACCTTCATAGCACAGCAGTGTACGTAGCTGTGGTAGAGGGATGGGTAGAGTTAGGGCAGTGGTGGAAAAAGTACCCAATTTTTATTATTCTGCCCTCGCAAAAGAGTCCCCTAATAAGCTAAGCAGATAGATAATCTCGGTACAGCTACTGTAGTGCAGAAGAATGATTTACTGCCACTGCTTCGAAGGTACAGTAATAGTGACGGAAATTAGTAAAACTGAAATATAGAAAGAAAATAACAAATGAGTATGACTTATTGTATGCTAGCTGATTACTTGGCTTACATCTCAGTATGAACATGTTTTTGTATACATGTTCATAAACATAGATATACAGTCTCAATATGTTATGATAATTTTTRCTTTACTTACAGACAATGCTTCTACAAAATGATAGCAAGAAGGATGGAGTTTGATATAGTCTGCAGCTCTACAGTGTGACTTTCACCATTTTGAAATGTAAACAATTCTTCTTCTACAGGGTTTAGCATATTAAACGAACAACACACATCAWCACAGGACAGRGGCCCCAAGTGGWCAACAATGGAATTACACAATAGCCTAAAGGWACATAAACCCAACTTCAGGGGCCAGAACATTCATACTTGAGTAAAAGTCTAAAAGTATTTGGTTTTAAATGTACTTAAGTATCAAAAGTAAAACTATAAATTATTTAAAATGTCTTATATTAAGCAAACCAGACGAAGCGATTTTCTTGTTGTTTAAATATACGGATATTCAGGGAAAAAGTTCAACACGCAGACATAATTTACAAACGAAGCATTTATGTTTAGTGAGTCCACCAGATCAGAGGCAGTAGAGATGACCAG
>NW_019944794.1:175720-190052 GCF_002910315.2 Salvelinus sp. IW2-2015 | reverse complement strand
CACCTTACTGGGACTGGTTACTGTCCACTAACTGGTATAGATTCACCTTCCTGGGACTGGTTACTGTCCACTAACTGGTATAGATTCACCTTACTCAGTGCATCATTTGTAAATCGAGAGTTGCCGGAACAGACAGTGAGCACGAGAAGGTTGTGACCTGGGGAGTTGTGAGGTTCCGGAACGCATAATTAAAGATTTCCCCTTCATTGAAAAGCATTGCATTCATATCATGATATTTGCGTATCGGCATAGGAGCAGTGGAGTGGAGTGACTTACAGACGTTGCACACATGGGCTACATTGTTAGCTGCACAATGTCCTGGAAAATGTTGGCCTTTTAATAAATGCATATCACCCAATTCTACGTCATTTTTACATGACTGGAGACTCTGACAGATACCACACAAATGATAGAAATGACAGGCTACTTTGACACTGACAAACTGAGAACCTGAAATCAATGAAAAACAACCTTGTCTTGAATCTTCAAAAGGCTACAATACGAGGAGGACATTTTTGTTCTAAATATGCTTTCCATTTTCACTAAATCACCCAATGATGGGCAGCTCACTCACTGGTGATGAACGACGTACTCCTGCCAAAAGCCTATTTCCCTCTTTTTTGTAGTAAAACACAATTCTGGAAGTTGATCAAATATTTTTTTGGCCTACAGCATAGAGTCTAAACAAATGATTAAGTGTAACGCTTGAGAGATGAGAGTTCAGGCTTATGTCTTTCGGAGCAGAGATGGAGAGAGATCATAGAAAGTGAATCTCCTTCTATTTTTTGTGAGAGATACTGGCGCGCTTCTCACACAGCCACCGCCACGTGACGGCCACGCGTTGGTCTCAAACATACTATGGCCACATAATCTAGTATAGCTGTGGGGTTTACAAGTCTAAATTTCTTATATGCCTAATTTTAAAGACATCAATGTACAGCAACATTTTGGGGGGGGGGCAGAACTCAGCTGTTGGGATTACAAGACCCGAATTTTCATATACTTTTCAAAGACGTCAATGTAGAAGTAGAACAAATATATCACAATCATTTGATTTGATATTAATAATAATATACTTCCAATGAAATGTGTCAATGTTATGCTACAGCAGAACACATGTTATAATATATGTTATAATATATTTAGGCCTCCTGCCTATGATAGTATGAAGCCCATATTCAGATTAACTTCACAGTACAGAACAAGTTTGTAAAGGAAAAAGGATGTTCCTACCTTTGTTCTCCAAAACTTCCCACAAAAACATGCCATTTTCTCGTGAGTCTTCTCCTCCCTATTTCTTGTTTTGCTCCTGGTTTCTGTGACACATCTGTGTTCTCTAGCAATCCATGACCTCACGTAGAGTACTAGGCTGAATTTGGTCAGGGGCTGGGCCAACAAGGTTCAGAAAGAGTAGCCCTGATGTGGTGGCGGAATTGAGGTGCAGGTTGAGGAGCAAATCAGATTCATTTGAGAAAATTCCTGCTGGCATTCTGTACTGGAGATAGGGACGGTGCTGGCCGCCATCAACAACTCTTTATGTCCATCTAGAATCTCTCCTTTATCTTTACCATTAGTGTCCCTGTACTGCCTGTAGGTCCGTATGAACATAGGCGGACTGTCAATGCCTACCCGCTGGCAGAGAGATTCTATCTCTGAACCTCCATACAATGCTCCTACGTCCACCGGACAGTTTTGCGCCTAAAGCACCTTCAGCTCCGCTACGAACTGGTTGTATCCTGTATTGTCCACTGCCCAACCTCCTTAAGAGAACATTCTAGCCTCCATGTTCCTCACCAAGCTATCGAAAAAATAACTTCTGATTAAGTACTCTTCTGCCAACCCCTCTTTTACGCTACTGCTAATCTCTGTTCATCATATATGCATGGTCACTTTAACCATATCTACATGTACATACTACCTCAGCCTGACTAACCGATGCCTGTATATAGCCTCTCTACTGTATATAGCCTGTCTACTGCTACTCTCTGTTCATCATATATGCATGGTCACTTTAACCATATCTACATGTACATACCACCTCAATCAGCCTGACTAACCGGTGTCTGTATGTAGCCTCGCTACTCTATATAGCCTCACTACTGTATATAGCCTGTCTTTTTACTGTTGTTTTATTTCTTTACCTAYCTATTGTTCACCTAATACCTTTTTTGCACTATTGGTTAGAGCCATTAAGTAAGCATTTCACTGTAAGGTCTACACCTGTTGTATTCAGCGCACGTGACAAATACACTTTGATTTGATTTGACTCTGTCGCTGGGTCTTCCGCCATTCAGTTTGACGCCCTGGAAATAGTTCTTCTGAATCCCTCTCTGGCTGAGTTGTGTGTGTCGGCCTGGCTACTCTGCCGTTGCACTGAACACCCTGGCTTCCTTGGTGACTGCCCTGTGTGCAGTAAAAACTGTGCGGTCTCAGTTTTAAAGACAATTCAGATAGTTGCTGAAGTGAATCACACAAACAGTCGCTTGAGAAAGTATTCACCCATTTGCATTTTTCCTATTTTGTTGCCTTACAATCTGGAATTCAAATATATTTTTGGGGGGGTTTGTATCATTTGATTTATACACTATGCCTATCACTTTAACATTTTAAAATATTTTTTATTGTGGAACGAACAAGAAATAAGACAAAAAACTGAAAACTTGAACGTGTTCATCCCCCCGAAGTCAATACTTTGTAGAGCCACCTATGTCTGTATAAGCTTGGCACATCTAGCCACTGGTATTTTTGCCCATTCTTCAAGGCAAAACTGCTCCAGCTCCTTCAAGTTGGATGGGTTTCGCTCAATTKGAGTGAGGTCTGGGCTTTGACTAGGCCATTCTAAGACATTTAAATGTTTCCCCTTAAACCACTTGAGTGTTGCTTTAACAGTATGCTTAGGGTCATTGTCCTGCTGGAAGGTGAAGCTCCGTCCCAGTCTCAAATCTCTGGAAGACTGAAACAGGTTTCCCTCAAGAATTTCCCTGTATTTAGCACCATCCATCATTCCTTCAATTCTGACCAGTTTCCCAGACCATGCTGATGAAAAACATCCCCACAGCATGATGCTGCCACCACCATGCTTCACTGTGGGGATGGGGTTCTCGGGGTGATGAGACGTGTTGGATTTGTGTCAGACATGGCATTTTCCTTGATGGCCAAAATGTTCAATTTTTGACTCATCTGACCATAGTACCTTCTTCCGTATGTTTGGGCATGCCTTTTGGCGAACACCAAACCTGTTTGCTTATTTTTTTCTTTAACTTCTTTGGGCTGCAAGCCCGATGTCGGGCACAATATGACAACAGCCAGGCCAAGTGCAGGGCGCGAAATTCAAAATATATTTTTTAGAAATATTTAACTTTCACACATTAACAAGTCCAATRCAGCAAATGAAAGATACACATCTTGTGAATCCAGCCAACATGTCCGATTCTTTTAATGTTTTACAGCGAAAACACCACGTATATTTATGTTAGCTCACCACCAAATACAAAAAAGCACAGACATTTTTCACAGCACAGGTAGCTTGCACAAAACCAACCTAACTAACCAAGAACCAACCAAACTAACCAAGAAACATCTTCATCAGATGACAGTCTTATAACAAGTTATACAATAAATCTATGTTTTGTTCGAAAAATGTGCATATTTGAGGTATAAATCATAGTTTTACATTGCAGCTACAATCGGAAATAGCACCGAAGCAGCTAGAACAATTACAGAGACCAAATTGAAATACCTAAATACTCATCATAAAACACTTATGAAAAATACATGGTGTACAGCAAATTAAAGACAAACAACTTGTGAATCCAGCCAATATTTCCGATTCTTTAAGTGTTTTACAGCGAAAACACAATATAGCATTATATTAGCTTACTACAATAGCCAACCACACAACCGCATTGATTCAAGCCAAGAGTAGCGATAACGAATAAACCAGCAAAAGATATTAATTTTTTCACTAACCTTCTCAAACTTCATCAGATGACAGTCCTATAACATCATATTACACAATACATATATTGTTTGTTCGAAAATGTKCATATTTAGCGGCACAAATCGTGGTTATACATTGGGAAAACTTAGCAKCTTTTTCCCAGAATGTCCGGATATATTTCTGACACTCACCTATTCTAATCAAATAACTATTCATAGACTTTACWAAAAAATACATGTTGGACAGCAAATTAAAGATAGCTTAGTTCTTAATGCAACCGCCGTGTTAGAATTCTAAAAATAACTTCATTACGACATGCAGCTTACGTTATGGCGAGCGAGCGCCCAAAATCTTGGCGCAAACTAATAGTACACATGTTCGACAGATATATGAAATAACATTATAAATGGGTCCTACTTTTGATGATCTTCCATCAGAATGTTGTACAAAGGGTCCTTTGTCGGAAACAATCGTTGTTTGGTTTTAGAATGTCATTTTTCCCACTTGAATTAGCAAGCACACTAGCCAAGTGGCGCGAAGCTCTCCATCGTCAACAAACTCAGAGAACGGAACACGCCAAAACTCCCGAAAAAAATTCAATAATCTGATTAAACTATATTGAAAAAACATACTTTACGATGATATTGTCACATTTATCAAATAAAATCAAAGCCGGAGATAGTAGCCGTCTATAACGACAGCTTTTCAGAAGGCAATCCCCGGTTCTTTCTCGTGCCTTCCTGAAAACAGGAAATTGGTGTCACGTCATGCCAAGAGCTCTTATTCGACCTCAGATCAAGATATACACTCCATTTCTTCTCTCACTGCCTATTGACATCTAGTGGAAGGCGTATGAAGTGCATGTATACAATACATATCAAGCAAATGAATAGGGATGCCCTGGAACAGAGCATCGATTTCAGATTTTCCACTTCCTGTCAGGAAGTTTGCTGCAAAAGGAGTTCTGTTTTACTCACAGATATAATTCAAACGGTTTTAGAAACTATAGAGTGTTTTCTATCCAATAGTAATAATAATATGCATATTGTACGAGCAAGAATTGAGTACGAGGCCGTTTGAAATGGGAACCTTTCATCCAAGCAACTCAATACTGCCCCTGCAGCCCAAATAAGTTTTAAGTAATGGCTTTTTTCTGCCCACTCTTCCGTAAAGCMCATCTCTGTGGAGTGTGCGGCTTAAAGTGGTCCTATGGACAGGTACTCCAATCTCTGCTGTGGAGCTTTGCAGCTCCTTCAGGGTTATCTTTGGTCTCTTTGTTGGCTCTCTGATTAATGCCCTCCTTGCCTGGTCCGTGGGTTTTGGTGGGCGGCCCTCTCTTGGCAGGTTTGTTGAGGTGTCATATTCTTTCCAATTTTAATAATGGATTTAATGGTGCTCCGTGGGATGTTCAAAGTTTTGGATATTTTATTATAACCCAATCCTGACCGGTACTTCTCCACAACTTTGTCACTGACTTGTTTGGAGAGCTCCTTGGTCTTTATGGTGCCGCTTGCTTAGTGGTTTTGCAGACTCTGGGAACTTACAGAACAGGTGTATATATACTGAGATCATGTGACTGTCACGCCCTGACCATAAAGAGCCCTCGGGGTTCTCTATGGTGTTTTAGGTCAGGGCGTGACTAGGGGGGTTTCTAGGTTATATATTTCTATGTTGGTGTGTGTGTGTATGGTTCCCAATTGGAGGCAGCTGATAATCGTTACCTCTAATTGGGGATCATACTTAGTGTGTCCTTTTTCCCAGCTGCGATGTGGGATATTGTTTTGTATGAGTGCATATGTGCGCTACGTATTTCACGATCGTTATATCTTTGTTGTTTTGGAAGTTTTCACTATCATTAAAATGTGGAACTCTACTCACGCTGTGCCTTGGTCCAGCTATTCATACGACGGTCGTGAACAGAATATCCCACCAATACAGGACCAAGCAGCGTGCCAAGGAGGTGAAGGAGAGTTGGTCATGGGAAGAGATGGATGCGAGACCCTTCCTTGGAGGGAGTCGCTGAGGAGTAAAGGAGGACAGCGACAACGCCGGGGGGGGGGGGTCCGCGGCCACAAACAGCCCAAGGGCAACCCCAAGAATTTTTTTTGGGGGGGGGCCACAAGGGGCGGTCGGCCGAGCCGAGGAGAGAGCCAGAGACAGTCTGGGAGTCGATGGAGCCGATGGAGCAGTTTGAGGAGGGATATCGGAGAGAGATGTTGGCTAGGAGTATTTTTTTTAGATTTTTTGAAACAAGTTTTATTTTTAATTTCACTTCACCAATTTGGACTATTCTGTGTATGTCCATTACATGAAATCCAAATAAAAATCTATTTAAATTACAGGTTGCAAAGCAACAAAATACGGAAAACGTCAAGGTGGATGAATACTTTTGCAAGGCACTGCAAGGTCTATATTGTTAACAAATGCATGGCGAGGCCACTATAGCTCTGATGGATCACGCTGTCGCCGGAGGCATCCTCAGCTGTTGTTGTGAAATGCTAGTGAAGAGCCGGGTCAATTTTCCACACAGACTCTACAGTTCTAAAACTGGATGCCACCCATCTAGTGTCCAAGATCCTGCCGATATGCACAGCCAGCTGAATGTCTAAACTCTCTGTGCACTCCCTCAGCTCCACTTTGTTTTTTGTTGGATATGCAATAAAGCACATTTAGCATAAGTATTTTAAAATAATTGATAGCTCGCATCTCTTTTACTACATGTCCTACTGTGAACTCAAGCCTGTGTGCTGAGCAGTTAAATTGGGGCCCTGAAACCTTGTTGCTACTCCTCTCTTGCATCCCAGCATGACAGACACACCATCACACGTAATTTCAATTTGTAGAGAAAATCCTTAGTAAACTTTACACCTTCTAATGCAGATAACAGATTACGGACAATTCCCCCCAGCAGATAAATCCTCCAGTTCCACAACTGGTACGTCCATATATGCCAGCTGAAGTCTGATGTATACAATCAACGCCCTCTTTTTATTCAAACTAGTAGCCTCATCGAGCATTAGGCAGATTTTCGGAGAACACTGTACTATTCTTTCAAATAGTTTTCGCTCCATTACGGATTAAATGTGTTGCTGTATGTTGGAGCAAGCAACATTAAAATGGAGAATTCTCCCCAAGTCAAGTTCATTTAACTCCTGACAAAAACCGTGAGTGGTTCTGTGACGTTTAGGAAGAGTCTGGCTGTAGTGTCTAATGTTTTTTATTTTGAGCGTTAACTACAACCTTTGTTACGGTGTCCTCTTTAGCCTTGTCTACAATGCTTGCTGCCACTAAACGGGCCTTGGTTTG
Organism: Salvelinus sp. IW2-2015; assembly: GCF_002910315.2. Classification (NCBI taxonomy): domain Eukaryota; kingdom Metazoa; phylum Chordata; class Actinopteri; order Salmoniformes; family Salmonidae; genus Salvelinus; species Salvelinus sp. IW2-2015. The sequence goes on along the minus strand of NW_019944794.1, from coordinate 182,806 downwards.
GGCATGTTCAAAAMCCTTTTTTCTGAAGGCTCTTTGTCTCTTCTATTTTACATTGGAAGGCAGAGGATTTTACTGTACATTCTACCCACTCTTTTGCTAGTTTCATCCTTCAAGTATTTTCCAGGCCCAAACTCCCTACATTTCTGCATGTTGGATAGCTCATGTTTGAATTTTGATCGCTTTTTGTTGTTGTATGTTTACAGTGCAAACAGTGAACAATTTGTATAAATAGTGCGGCGTGAGGTACCGGAGCCAGGCAAATAGGTGCCGGAACGAACGAGATTCAAATCTGAGAGGTGCTGGATCCTGTTCTGGCAGGATCTGACACAAATTAACTTCATTAGCATACTGGTTTTTGTCCAGAATTTGGGATGACTGACGTGCCCAAAGTAAACTGCTTGTTACTCTGCCCAGAAGCTAGGATATGCATATACTTGATAGCATTGGATAGAAAACACTCTGACGTTTCTAAAACTGTTAAAATAATGTCTGTGAGTATAACAGAACTGATATGGCAGGCAAAAACCAGAGGAAAATCTATCCGGAATTTTTTGCTGCTGTTGAGGTCACAGGCCATTTCAATGCTTGCCTATGGGATATACAAATAGATAGGTCCCAGATTGCAGTTCCAATAGCTTCCACTAGATGTCAACAGTCTTTAGAAAGGGTTTCAGTCTTGTTTCTTGAAAAATGAGCAAGTAGTTGGAAAAACTACAAGGTGTCTCTCATTAGAAATGTAGTCTTGTTGGCGAATGAATGAAGTGCGCGCTCTTCGTTATTTATCTTCCCTATTGAACGTATTATTCTCCCTTTCTTAAATTTGATCATTTATTTAGATATTAGAGTACCTGACGATTAATTAGAAACATCTTTAGACTTGTTTGGACGAACTTTACGTGTGGATTACTGAATCCTGGTTACTGGACTGGTTACTGTCCAGTAATAGCAGCTAGCGAATGAAACTGGGCCTTTTGGTGATAGAAGCTCAACACACAGCTAGGGCATGACTAAGGAAGTTTCTATTTGTAAAAAAACTCATGAGGTCCTAGCTGTGTGTGAAATCCGGTGCTTATTTCAAAAGCCCAATTTCCCTTATTTCAGACACTTAGCCCGCTGTAAGGCAATATAGAAGAAATTTGGCTTGTCATCRAAAACACTCACAAACGTTTACAGATGCACAATCGAGAGCATCCTGTCAGGCTGTATCACCACCTGGTACAGCAACTGCTCCGCCCATAACCGTAAGGTTCTCCARAGGGTAGTAAGGTCTGCACAACGCATCACCGGGGGCAAACTACCTGCCCTCCAGGACACCTACACCACCCGATGTCACAGGAAGGTCAAAAAGATCATCAAGGACAACAACCACCCGAGCCACTGCCTGTTCACCCCGCTATCATCCAGAAGGCAAGGTCAGTACAGGTGCATCAAAGCGGGGACCAAGAGACTGAAAAACAGCTTCTATCTCAAGGCAATCTGACTGGTAAACAGCCATCACTAACATTGAGTGACTGCTACCAACATACTGACTCATCTCTAGCCACTTTAATAATGGAAAAATGGATGTAATAAATGTACCACTAGCCACTTTAAACTATGCCACTTTATATATTGTTTACATACCCTACATTACTCATCTCATATGTATATATTGTACTCTATACTATTTACTGCATCTTGTCTATGCCGTTCGGCCATCGCTCATTCATATATTTTTATGTGCATATTCTTATTCATTCCTTTACACTTGTGTGTATGAGGTAGTTGTTGTGAATTTGTTAGGTTACTTGTTAGATATTACTACATGGTCGGAACTAGAAGCACAAGCATTTCGCTGCACTCGCATTAACATCTGCTAACCATGTGTATGTGACAAATACAATTTGATTTGATTTGATTTAGTTAGATGATGATGATGATGATGATGATGATGATGATGATGATGATGATGATGATGATGAAGATGGCAAAGTGACAGAGATTCTCTCCTCTGTGAATGCTTGTGTTTTGTGTTCATGATGTGTTACAGTGCTGAGAGACGTATGAATGTGTTTGATTGTGAAATAAACCAAACAAGTGGTTCTTTAGATAATGTGTTGGTTATGTTGTAGATAATGTGTTGGTTATGTTGTAGATAATGTGTTGCTTGTGTTGTAGATAATGTGTTGGTTATGTTGTAGATAATGTGTTGGTTATGTATGTTGTAAGATAATGTGTTGCTTGTGTTGTAGATAAATGTGTTGGTTGTGTTGTAGATAATGTGTTGGTTATTGTTGTAGATAATGTGTTGGTTGTGTTGTAGATAGATGTGTTGGTTGTGTTGTAGATAATGTGTTGTTATGTTGTAGATAATGTGTTGGTTATTTGTAGAAATGTGTGTTTGTGTTGTAGATAATGTGTTGGTTTATTGTAGATTAATGTGTTGGTTATGTAGATAATGTGTTGGTTATGTTGTAGATAATGTGTTGGTTATGTTGTAGATAATGTGTTGGTTATGTTGTAGATAACGTGTTGGTTGTGTAAATATCCTTCTTTTTTAATAATAGGACCATTGATGTGTTTTTATACTATTCAGGTAAAACATTGCTTTGGTTTATGCTAATGTAAATCTGCAATCTGGGGTCTGGTCATCTATCCAGTGGTAACTTCAGCTATACAACAACATAAGTGGTGCAGTTGCAATTTTGCTGAAAAACACAGATTGTAGCTTTAAAATGTGAACAGTTCTAATAGATGTAGAATGACAGACACATATCCAGCCAGTGAAAGCTCAGTAGCAGAAGGAATCAGTATTCCCCTCAATAGTTTTCCCAGTGGATTCACTTTCACTCTGACTGGTTCGCTATTTGACCCCGTCAGTTTCATTCTGAAGTGTCTCTGTTATCGCAATAGACGGCAGACCCACCGGGAACTGACTAAGGCCGTGTGTCCCAAAATGCACCCTATCCTCTACATAGGGATCTGGTCAAAAGTAGTGCACTATGGGGAATAGGGTGTCATTCTGGACTCAGAAAACAGTTTAGTGTGAGAGACACTCTTGAAAAACACTTCCCTTGCATGAGGAAAGCAGGGGAATAGTATGTACTTCAGAGATGAGCAGAAAGTGGAGATAGAAACGGTTTCTCTCTAGGGAGTGATTGTCTTACTGCCTGAGGAGAATTCAAACAGAAAGGACATTAACTGGTAACAGTAGGGTGATTTGTGTGTTTTTGTATTGGGTTAGAGAGTTACAATGATAAAGAATGGGCCAACAAAGACAATCTTCAATACKGTTGTATAAAAACCTATACTCTCACTCGCAGCCCTCTAAATATGTACTTTTGTACATGGTCCTTCGAGACAGATTTTTGTGAGTAGGTTTACTATGTAAAGATGCATACCAGTTGCCTGTTGGATCAAAACCATGGTTTTAAAGACTCAAAAACGTAAATGAGAGACCTTTCCAAACCCTTGACACAACACTATGGGTCCAGTACTGTACACTCTATAACAGCATGATGATGGTAATACCTCCTGAGACAGTATAGCTGCTGGTTGGTTACTAGGGCTGTAGTAACGATATGGCTGCTGGTTGAATACTAGGGCTGTAGTAACGATATGGCTGCTGGTTGGTTACTAGGGCTGTAGTAACGATATGGCTGCTGGTTGGGTTACTAGGGCTGTAGTAACGATATGGCTGATGGTTGGTTACTAGGGCTGTAGTAACAATTTGGCTGCTGGTGGATACTATGACTGTAGTAACGATATGGCTGATGGATGGTTACTAAGGCTGTAGTAACAATATGGATGCTGGTTGGATACTATGACTGTAGTAACGATATGGCTGATGGATGGTTACTAGGACTGTAGTAACGATATGGCTGATGGTTGGTTACTAAGGCTGTAGTAACGCTTGATCCCTGATTGTCCACTGCAGCTACAGCTGCTCTACTGGCCCTAGAAGTAGTCATACCATTCACTCGGTTGGCAAAATAGTCAAGAAAAATCAAAAAAAAAAAAAGAAAAAGAAAAAAGCCTAAAGCATTTATCTAAGTAAGAGATATAACGTTTTTCGAGGTTCTGTCCCATTAACTTTTTATTATTCCAATAGCTGTATTGCAGAGTTGCATTGCAGTGTAATCTAAAGGGTGTCTTTCAAGTGTCTCCTCAATATTGCTATTTACATATTCCCACTGGTCAATATTTAACTCTAAATTAGAACGTCTTACTGCAATGGTTAGAATGAGAAGAAACCCACTCTAAACTCAGCCACTACTAGTCTACAACTGAGTGGGAGAGAGGAGAGGGTTTCTACGTGGAACAAATCTCCAAGCTCCACTTAGACCACATTCCTGATAAACTGTTAGTGGATCGATAGCCAGTCAGTCTTCAAATCAGCGGCTCCACCGTTTAGTCTGAATGAATCTTGTTCGAACAGCAGACATTCATCTACCTTCAGAACATAGAAACATGGCGATAAGAGGAGATGGCTGCCTTTTTACGGGCTAATAACCAATTGTGCTATTTTCAAATTAAATCAAATCAAGTTTTATTTGTCACATGCGACGAATACAACAGACCTTACAGTGAAACGTACAGGCCCTTAAAAACGTCTCTAGGGTATGTGGGACGGTAGCATCCCACCTATTGGGCGCTCGCATTTCTCGGCTTTTTGCCAAGAGAGACAGTAGCGTCCGCCTAAACTCAAATTTTTGGATATAAATATGAACTTTACTCGAACAAAACATACATGTATTGTGTAATATGAAGTCCTATGAGTGTCATCTGATGAAGATCATCAAAGGTTAGTGATAATTTATCTCTATTTCTGCTTTTTGTACTCCTCTCTTTAGCTGGAAAAATGGCTGTCTTTTCTGTGACTTGGCTCATACCTAACATAATTGCTTGGTGTGCTTTCCGTCGTAAAACCATTTTGAAATCGGACACTTTGGCTGGATTTACAACAAGTGTATCTTTAAAATGGTGTAAAATACTTGTATGTTTGAGGAATTAAAATTATGGGATTTCTGTTGTTTTGAATTTGGGCGCCTGCAGTTTCACTGGCTGTTGACGAGGTGGGATGCTACCGTCCCACATACCCTAGAGACGTTTTAAGGGCCTGTACGTTTCACTGTAAGTCTGTTGTATTCGTCGCATGTGACAAATAAAACTTGATTTGATTTAATTTGAAAATAGCAAATTGGTAATTAGCCCTTAAAAAGGCAGCCATCTCCTCTTGTCGCCATGTTTCTATGTTCTGAAGGTAGATGAATGTCTGCTGTTCGAACAAGATTCATTCAGACTAAACGGTGGAGCCGCTGATTTGAAGACTGACTGGCTATCGATCCACTAACAGTTTATCAGGAATGTGGTCTAAGTGGAGCTTGGAGATTTGTTCCACGTAGAAACCCTCTCCTCTCTCCCACTCAGTTGTAGACTAAGTTGGCTGAGTTTAGAGTGGGTTTTCCTTCTCATTCTAACCATTGCAGTAAGACGTTCTAATTTAGAGTTAAATATTGACCAGTGGGAATATGTAAATAGCAATATTGAGGAGACACTTGAAAGACACCCTTTAGATTACACTGCAATGCAACTCTGCAATACAGCTATTGGAATAATAAAAAGTTAATGGGACAGAACCTCGAAAACGTTATATCTCTTACTTAGATAAATGCTTTAGGCTTTTTCTTGACTATTTTGCCAACCGAGTGAATGGTATGACTACTTCTAGGGCCAGTAGAGCAGCTGTAGCTGCAGTGGGACAATCAGGGATCAAGCGTTACTACAGCCTTAGTACCAACCATCAGCCATATCGTTACTACAGTCCTAGTAACCATCCATCAGCCATATCGTTACTACAGTCATAGTATCCAACCAGCATCCATATTGTTACTACAGCCTTAGTAACCATCCATCAGCCATATCGTTACTAAGTCATAGTATCCACCAGCAGCCAAATTGTTACTAACAGCCCTAGTAACCAACCATCAGCCATATCGTTACTACAGCCCTAGTAACCAACATCACCCATATCGTTACTACAGCCACTAGTAACCAACCAGCAGCCATATCGTTACTACAGCCCTAGTAACCAACCATCACCCATATCGTTACTACAGCACTAGTAACCAACCAGCAGCCATATCGTTACTAACGCCTAGTAACCAACCATCAGCCATATCGTTACTAAAACCCTAGTAACCAACCAGCAGCCATATCGTTACTACTGCCCTGGTAACAACCGGCAGCCATATCGTTACTACAGTCCTAGTAACCAACCAGCAGCCATATCGTTACTATAGCCCTGGAACAACCGGCAGCCATATCGTTACTACATGCCCTGGTAACCAACCGGCAGCAATATCGTTACTACAGCCCTAGTAACCAACCAGCAGCCATATCGTTACTACAGCCCTAGTATCCAACCAGCAGCCATATCGTTACTACAGCCCTAAGTAACCAACCGCAGCCATATCGTTACTACAGCCCTAGTAACCAACCGGCAGCCATATCGTTACTACAGCCCTAGTAACCAACCAGCAGCCATATCGTTACTACACCTAGTAACCAACCAGCAGCCATATCGTTACTACAGCCCTGGTAACCAACCAGCAGCCATATCGTTACTACAGCCCTAGTACCAACCGGCAGCCATATCGTTACTACAGCCTAGTAACCAACCAGCAGCCATATCGTTACTACAGCCCTAAGTAACCAACCAGCAGCCATATCGTTACTACAGCCCTAGTAACCAACCAGCAGCCATATTGTTACTACAACCTAGTAACCAACCATCAGCCATATCGTTACTACAGCCCTAGTAACCAACCAGCAGCCATATCGTTACTACAGCCTAGTAACCAACCAGCAGCCATATCGTTACTACAGCCCTAGTAACCAACCAGCAAGCCATATTGTTACTACAGCCCTAGTAACCAACCAGCAGCCATATCGTTACTACAGCCCTAGTAACCAACCAGCAGCCATATCGTTACTACAGCCCTAGTAACCAACATCAGCCATATCGTTACTACAGCCTAGTAACCAACCAGCAGCCATATCGTTACTACAGCCTAGTAACCAACCAGCAGCCATATCGTTACTACA
>NW_019944794.1:166959-172166 GCF_002910315.2 Salvelinus sp. IW2-2015 | reverse complement strand
CCAATTCAAATTATTTACTATGAAAATTACTATAAAAATCTAACTTTCATTAAATCACACATGAAAGATACCAAATTAAAGCTACACTGGTTGTGAATCTAGCCAACACGTCAGAATTCAAATAGGCTTTTCGGCGAAAGCAAGCGATGCTATTATCTGAGGATAGCACAATAGTAAACAAAGACAGAGAAGCATATTTCAACCCTGCAGGCACGACACAAAACGCAGAAATAAAAATATAATTAATGCCTTACCTTTGACGAGCTTCTGTTGTTGGCACTCCAATATGTCCCATACACATCACAAATGGTCCTTTTGTTTGATTAATTCCGTCTATATATATATCCAAAATGTCCATTTATTTGGCGCGTTTGATCCAGAAAAACACCGGTTCCAACTTGTTCAAACGTGACTACAAATTATCTCAAATGTTACCTGTAAACTTTGCCCAAAAATGTCGAACTACTTTTGTAATACAACTCTAGGTATTTTTTTACGTTAATAATCGATAAAATTGAAGACGGGATGATCTGTGTTCAATACAGGATTAAAACCAACTTTAGCTAGCTTTCTGGTCACGCGCTTCTATCTAACAGGACCCTTCCTGTGACTCTCGTTCAAGATGGCCGTACTTCTTCATTACACAAAGGAATAATCTCAACCAATTTCTCAAGACTGTTGACATCCAGTGGAAGCGGTAGGAACTGCAAGCAGRTCCCTTAGAAATCTGGTTTCCCAATGAAATTTAATTGAAAAGAGAGTGACCTCCCAAAGAAATTTCGGAATGGTTTGTCCTCAGGGTTTCGCCTGCTAAATAAGTTATGTTATACTCACAGACATGATTCAAACAGTTTTAGAAACTCCAGAGTGTTTTCTATCCAAATCTACTAATAATATGCATCTTATCTTCTGGGGATGAGTAGCTGGCAGTTTAATTTGGGCATGCTTTTCATCCAAAATTCCGAATGCTGCCCCCTACCCTAGAGAAGTTTTTAACCAACAATGCAGTTTTAAGAAAATAAGTGTTAAGTATTTGCTAAAATAAACTGAAGTAAAAAATAGATAAACGTTTTAATTTAAAAAAAGTATAATAAATAAGAAAAATTGTTTAAGAAGCAACAATAAAATAACAGTAGCGAGGCTATATTCAGGGGGCACCGGTTCAGAGTCAATGTGCGCGGGTACAGGTTAGTCGAGATAATTGAAGTAGTATGTACATAAGTATAGGTAGAAGTAAAGTGACTATGCATAGATATTAAACAGAGAGTAGCAGCAGCGTAAAAATGGGTGATGGGGGTCAATGCAAATAGTCTGGGTAGCTATTTGATTAGCTGTTTAGGAGTTGGTTTCGGGGTAGAAGCTGTTAAAACTTCTCATGGCTGCAATCCCGTTAACGGGATCGATATGACAACAGCCAGTGGAAGTGCAGGGCGCCAATTTTAAACAACAGAAATCTCATCATTGAAATTCCTCAAACATACATGTGTCTTATACCGTTTTAACGGTAATCTTGTTATTAACCTCTAATTCCTCCCGGATCCGGGAGCACCCCCATCAGTAAAAAAGCTGACTAGCATAGCCTAGCATAGCGTCACAAGTAAATACTAGCATCTAAATATCATTAAATCACAAGTCCAAGACACCAGATGAAAGATACACATCTTGTGATTCACAGCCATCATTCTGATTTTTTAAATGTTTACAGGGAAGACACAATATGTAAATCTATTTAGCAAAAGACACCACTTTTTTTACTCCACCAGTTTTTTACTCCATCAGTAGCTATCACAAATTCGACCAAATAAAGATATAAATAGCCACTAACCAAGAAACAACTTCATAAGATGACAGTCTGATAACATATTTTTATGGTATATTTTTTTTGAAAAATGTGCATATTTCAGGTATAAACACAGTTCTACATGCAGCTGCAATCTGAAATAGCGTCGATGCAGGCAGAATAATTACAGAGACCAACGTCAAATACCTAATTACTCATCATAAACATTTCTGAAAAATACACAGCGTACAGCAAATGAAAGCCCAACATCTTGTGAATCCAGCCAATATGTCAGATTTTTTAAGTGTTTTTACAGCGAAACACAATATAGCATTATATTAGCTTACCACAATAAGCCAGAAACACAACCGCATTTACCAGCAGCAAATGTTAGCGATCGTAACGATCCAGCAAAAGATATATAATTGGACTAACCTTCATATACTTCATCAGATGACAGTCCTGTAACATCATATTACACAATGCATATAGGTTTTGTCAAAATGTGCATATTTAGCAGCACAAATCGTGGTTATACAATGTGATCAATTAGCACATTCATGCATCCTGGCCGGCGCATCTTGGAGAGGCACCTAATCTAATCGATAAATAATCGTAAACTTGACTAAAAAATATAGGTGGACAGCAAAATGAAAGATGCATTAGTTATTAATGCAACCGCTGTGTTAGATTTTTAAAATTAACGTTACTAGACATACGTGTGCGTTACAGCCAGACCAGTGCCGCAATATGGCGGAACAAATCCTTTTTCATTTTCCAATAAATACGGAATAGACATCGATAATAATGACGCTCTTACTTTTGGAGCGAACTTCAATCAAATCTGGCAACAGATGTCCTTTGTCCCAAAAGAAATCGTGTGCTCGGTTTGTAAAAACGTCCTCAGTTCAACTTTGGAACTAGCAGCTAACAATAGCCTATGTGGCGCATACATGCCCAAAAGTTCAACAAGCAAGAGCTGAAGGAAATTCCGAAAATAGGCAAAATAGCTCGCATAAACGATATGTAATCCGGTTAAAATAATTCGTTATGATGTTTCAACACAATCATAATCGATTAAAATACAGTACGTAAAGAGATGATACTGTAGGCGGTACCAGCGATGGGAGAAGATTATCAGCGTACGAGCGTTCAAAATGCCACTGCCTGAGCGTCTCTGCTTTGGCGTCAGCTGGATGAACGATCAAAAAGAGAGCTCTCCGGTCGTTTCCTTGCTGTGGCTTATAAGGTTCTGAGATGCCTATAAAACTCCATTGCCAATATGCTCGAATGGTTACTGACACTCAGGGGAAGGCGGCGTGAGTCATTGTTGACCCATAGGATACATATCTAGACTTTTAAACTGATCTGAGAACAGGCCTCGTTTTCAGACCTTCGCAGTGTCCTGTCATGAATTGTCGCTGCAGGTGAACAGACGTCTGTCTTTCACCCACAACATAGTAATTTCAAGACGGTTTAGAAACTAACAGATTGTTTTCTATCCCAATATAGTAATATAATATTGCATATTGTACGAGCAAGAATTTCGAGTACGAGGCAGTTTAATTTGGGGAAGATAATGGTTAACGTTGAACGACAGCACCCCGTATATTGAGGAAAAGGTTGTATCCAGCCAAAGTGTCCGATTTCAAAGGCTTTCCAGCGAAAGCTACCACAAACGATTATGTAGGTCACCACCAAGTCGCAGAAAAATTCTGCCATTTTGCCCGCCAAAGAGGAGGAGTCACAAAACAGCAGACAATAGGAGATATAATTCGATCACTCATACTTTGATGATCTCTCAGATGACACTCGAAGACTTCATGTTATCACAATAACATGTATGTTTTGTTTGATAAAGGTCATATCTATATCAAATATATCTTGAGTTTACTTATGATGGCGCGATTATACGTTCACTAGTTCCACAAAACATCCAGTGATTTCGCAGAGACCACATCAATAATTACAGGAATACTCATCGATAACATGTTGATGAAATTACAATTGTTACACAGTGAGACATCTATAGGACAATACGCTCTCCTTAATGCAAACCGCTGTGTCACATTTCAAAAAAAATTTTACGGAGAAGCAAACCATGCAATAATAAGAACAGCGCTCAGCATTCTTTTTTACTTTATCCGCCATGTTGGAGTCAGACAGAAATCAAAAATAACATTATAAATATTCCCTTACCTTTTGATGATCTTCATCAGAAATGCACTCCCAGGAATCCGTAGTTCCACAATAACAAGGTTTGATTTGTTCGATATGTTTCCGATTATGTATGTCCAAGTAGCTACTTTAGTTAGGGCGTTACGTACACAAAATCCAAACGCTTGTGCAGGTCCACAGCCGACTTCGCGACTCGAAAACTCACGTTAATAAGTCGCATAGAAACATTTACAAACTAACGTATACGATATCAATCTTTAGGATGTTTTTATCATAAAATCTCACATAACGTTCCAAACGGAGAATTCCATCGTCTGTAGAGCAGACATGGAACGCAGGTCGCTAATCAATGTGAAATGCGCTGCCGGACCACGGCCCAGCACGACCCTGCTCCACAAACCCATCTCCAACAGAGCTCTCAACCTGCCGCGCCCCACATCACAGTAGTAGCCTCATTCAAGTTTCTAAAGACGTTGACAATCTAGGTCCATGTTGCCTTAGGAAGTGCAACATTAACCAATATCCCACAATTGTATTCAATAGGGGCTGGTGGAAAATCGACCACCTCAATTTCCCACTTCCTGTTTGGATTTCTTCTCATGAAAGGTATAGCAAACGCCATGTCTGATATAGTAAATCCATGATCTATACATAACCATGTAGTAAGTTCATGATATCAGTTAAAACCATGTATGTTATAATAAACCATGTCTGTTATAGTAACCAGATTCTGATATAGTAAACCCATAAGCCATGTCTGCTATAGTGAAACATGTCTGTTATAGTAAACCATGTCTGATATAGTAAACCATGGTCTGATACATATAAACCATGTCTTGAGTATAGTAAACCATAAACCAGTCTGTATAGTTAAACCATGGATATAAAACCATTCTATTATATAAACCATGTCTGTATAAAACCGATGTCTGTTATAGTAAACTCCTGTAATACGTCTGATATTAGTAAAACCATGTCTGTTATAGTAAACCATGTCCTGTATAATAGTAAACCAAGTCTGTTATAGTAAAACCATGTCTGATATAGTACAACATGACTTGATATAGTAACACATATCATGTCTGTCTCATAGTATAAACCATGTCTGCATATCAATAGTAAAACCATGTCTGTTATAGTAAACCATATTCTGTATAGGAAACCATTCTGTTATTAGTAAACCATAAACCATGGTCTGATATAGTAAACCATAAAACCATGTCTGATATAGTATAACCATGTCTGTATA
>NW_019944794.1:150195-166934 GCF_002910315.2 Salvelinus sp. IW2-2015 | reverse complement strand
CTGAAACTGCAGCCACTACTAGTCTACAACTGAGTGGGAGAGAGGAGAGGGTTTCTACGTGGATCAAATCTCCAAGCTCCACTTAGACCACATTCCTGATAAACTGTTAGTGGACTGATAGCCCAGTGCAGGCTCAAATCAGCGGCTCCACCGTTTAGTCTGAGATGAATCTTGTTCGAACAGCAGACATTCATCTACCTTCAGAAAATAGAAACATGGCGAAAGAGGAGATGGCTGCGCCTTTTTAGGGCTAATAACCAATTGTGCTATTTTCAAATTAAATCAAATCAAGTTTTATTTGTCACATGCGACGAATACAACAGACCTTACAGTGAAACGTACAGGCCCTTAAAAACGTCTCTAGGGTATGTGGGACGGTAGCATCCCACCTTGTCAACAGCCAGTGAAACTGCAGGGCGCCAAATTCAAAACAACAGAAATCCCATAATTTTAATTCCTCAAACATACAAGTATTTTACACAATTTTAAAGATACACTTGTTGTAAATCCAGCCAAAGTGTCCGATTTCAAAATGGTTTTACAGCGAAAGCACCACAAACGATTATGTTAGGTCACCACCAAGTCACAGAAAAATTCTGCCATTTTGCCCGCCAAAGAGAGGAGTCACAAAAAGCAGAAATAGAGATAAAATGAATCACTAACCTTTGATGATCTTCATCAGATGACACTCATAGGACTTCATGTTACACAATACATGTATGTTTTGTTTGATAAAGTTCATATTTATATMAAAAAATCTGAGTTTACATTGGCGCATTACGTTCACTAGTTCCAAAAACATCCAGTGATTTCGCAGAGCCACATCAATTTTACAGGAATACTCATCATAAATGTTGATGAAATTACAATTGTTACACATGGAATTATAGACATACCTCTCCTTAATGCAACCGCTGTGTCACATTTCAAAAAAACTTTACGGAGAAGCAAACCATGCAATAATAAGAACAGCGCTCAGATTCTTTTTTTAATTATCCGCCATGTTGGAGTCAACAGAAATCAAAAATAACATTATAAATATTCCCTTACCTTTGATGATCTTCATCAGAATGCACTCCCAGGAATCCTAGTTCCACAATAAATGTTTGATTTGTTCGATAATGTCCATTATTTATGTCCAAGTAGCTACTTTAGTTAGGGCGTTTAGTACACAAATCCAAACGCTTGTGCAGGTCCAGCCGACCGTCGGACGAAAAGCTCAAAAAGTTAAATTACAGGTCGTAGAAACATTTCAAACTAAGTATAGAATCAATCTTTAGGATGTTTTTATCATAAATCTTCAATAACGTTCCAACCGGAGAATTCCATAGTCTGTAGAGAAGACATGGAACGCAGGTCGCTATCATGTGAAATGCGCTTGACCAGGACCTGGCTCTCTGCCAGACCTCTGACTCAAAGAGCTCTCATCCGGCCCCACATCACAGTAGTAGCCTCATTCAAGTTTCTAAAGACGGTTGACATCTAGGTCATGTTGCCTTAGGAAGTGCAACATAACCAATATCCCACTGTGTATTCAATAGGGGCTGGGTTGAAAATCGACCAACCTCAGATTTCCCACTTCCTGTTTGGATTTCTTCTCATGGAAAGTAAACCATGTCTGATATAGTAAACCATGTCTGATATAGTAAACCATGTCTGATATAGTAAACCATGTATGTGATAATAAACCATGTCTGTTATAGTAAACCATATCTGATATAGTAAACCATAAACCATGTCTGTTATAGTAAACCATGTCTGTTATAGTAAACCATGTCTGATTATAGTAAACCATGTCTGATACAGTAAACCATGTCTGATATAGTAAACCATAAACCATGTCTGATATAGTAAACCATGTCTGATATAGTAAACCATGTCTTATTATAATAAACCATGTCTGAAATATTAAAACCATGTCTGTTATAGTAAACCATGTCTGATATAGTAAAACCATGTCTGTTATATAAACCATGTCTGTTATAGTAAACCATGGTCTGTTATAGTAAACCATGTCTGATATAGTAAAACCATGTCTGTTATAGTAAACCATGTCTGTTATAGTAAACCATGTCTGATTAAGTAAACCATGTCTGTTATAGTAAACCATGTAGTATATAGTAAACCATGTCTGTTATAGTAAACCATGTCTGTTATAGTAAACCATGTCTGATATAGTAAAACCATGTCTGATATAGTAAAACCATGTCTGTTATAGTAAACCATAAACCATGTCTGTTATAGTTAACCATATAACCATGTCTGTTATAGTAAACCATGTCTGTATAGTAAACCATGTCTGATATAGTAAACCATGTCTGATATAGTAAAACCATGTCTGTTTAGTATAAACCATGTCTGATATAGTAAACCATAAACCATGTCTGTTATAGTATACCATGTCTGCTATAGTAAACCATGTCTGTTATAGTAAACCATGTCTGATATAGTAAAACCATTCTGATATAGTAAACCATGTCTGATATAGTAAACCATGTCTGATATAGTAAACCATGTCTGATATAGTAAACCATGTCTGTTATTAGTAAACCATGTCTGTTATAGTAAACCATGTCTGTATTAGTAAACCATGTCTGTTATCGTAAACCATGTCTGTTATAGTAAACCATGTCTGATATAGTAAACCATGTCTGATATAGTAAACCATGTCTGTTATAGTTAACCATGTCTGATATAGTAAACCATGTCTGTTATAGTAAACCATACTGATATAGTAAACCATGTCTGTTATAGTAAACCATAAACCATGTCTGATATAGTAAACCATAAACCATGTCTGATATAGTAAACCATGTCTGATTATAGTAAACCATGTCTGATATAGTAAACCATGTCTGATAAAGTATAAACCATGTCTGTTATAGTAAACCATAAACCATGTCTGATATAGTAACCATAAACCATGTCTGATATAGTAAACCATGTCTGATATAGTAAACCATGTCTGATATAGTAAAACCATGTCTGATAAAGTAAACCATGTCTGTTATAGTAACATAAAACCATGTCTGTTATAGTAAACCATGTCTGTTATAGATAAACCATGTCTGTTATAGTAAACCATGTCTGTTATAGTAAACAATGTCTGGTATAGTAAACCATAAACCATGTCTGTTATAGTAAACCATGTCTGTTTATAGTAAACCATGTCTGATATAGTAAACCATGTCTGTTATAGTAAACCATATTGTTATAGTAAACCATGTCTGTTATAGTAAACCATGTCTGATATAGTAAACCATAAACCATGTCTGTTATAGTAAACCATGTCTGTTATAGTAAACCATGTCTGCTATAGTAAACCATGTCTGCTATAGTTAAATCATGTCTGTTATAGTAAACCATGTCTGTTAAGTAAACCATGTCTGTTATAGTAAACCATGTCTGTTATAGTAAACCATGTCTGATATAGTAACCATGTCTGTTATAGTAAACCATGTCTGTTATAGTAAACCATGTCTGTTATGTAAACCATGTCTGTTATAGTAAACCATGTCTGATATTGTAAACCATGTCTGTTATAGTAAACCATGTCTGTTATAGTAAATAAAGGTTTACGCCCCAAAAAGTCCAGAAAATGTATGCAAACAAAGCTGTGTTTGTGTGTGTGTGTGTTGTGTGTGTGGTGTGTGTGTGTGTGTGTGTGGTGTGGTGTGTGTGTGTGTGTGTGTGTGTGTGTGTGTGTGTGTGTGTGTGTGTGTTGTGTGTGTGTGTGTGTGTGTGTGTGTGTGTGTGTGTGTGTGTGTGTGTGTGTGTGTGTGCGCGTTGGTCTTTGTGTTAGTGAGACTACCTCAGCCGTATTGTAGTGAAAATTGTGCTGACTGTCTAAATATTTCTCTCTTTCACAGAAAAAAAAAAAGAAAATGGCTTCATTCTTTGTACGAGTAGACCCCTCCCTGCTAAATGATCAAATCACTGACAGGATAAATAACCGAATGGAATGAAGATGGAGGAAACATGCAGTAATTAAACTACTATTGTGCTGGAAAACAGCAATTCAGATGGCCTCCATTCAGCTTGTAAATAATGTGAGCTATAAATGTAATCAAGTACAGCGCTGTGCTTTAGCAGCTCACTGTACCGCTTTTGTACTTGCAAGGTAAATTAAATAATAAAAGCATTTAGACTGAATAGGTAATACGTCACTCAATTCAGTACTTCTTAGTGCCATGTATCAAACAGTTATTTCAGTTGTATTAAATCCAGGAAAATCTGTAGATTTTCTGCTGATTACAGACCCATACGTTTTTTAAATTGTGACAATAAAATAATAGCATAGYTCATAAGCAATAGAATGGCAAAAAAAATCCAGACTTTTTACTTATCAATCAAACAGGGTTTATTAAAAATAGACACTTACAAACAAATACAAGAACATGTTTTAAGTTTAATACAATACACTAAAAAACTAGATATAGATGTATTAATGATGGTTGTTCATGCCGAAAAGGCTTTCGACTGTCTTGAATGTCCTTTTCTGTTCCAAACTTTGGAAGCCTTCAACTTTCCAGCTGAAATAATACATTTTATAAAAATATTATATAAATGTCCTAAATCTAAAATATACACAAATAAATAAAACATTATCTGATTAAATTGTTTTAGAAAAGGGCACAAGACAGGGATGTCCCGTCTCCCCCTTCCTGTTTGCACTGGTAATTGAACCGCTAGCAGAAAGAATTATACARGACCCAAACGAAACAGGTATCAGTATCGGTAAATATCAATATAAACTACACTTATTTGCAGATGATGTCCTGATATACCTGACCCGTATTGAAACCCCCCCTTGCTAAAAATATTTTCAGAATGCTAAAACATCTCAGGATATAAATTACCATGGGAAAAGAAGCGACATAGTAGCTATAGGGAAAAATCAAATATCGTGCAGTGAGATGCCTGATTGGTTGGATGATACTTTTATYGTCATTCATCTTCATAAAAAACATATACTTAAAACTTGAAATCAACCAATCCTCCATCGTTAACACAATGGACATGTCAAATGCTTTATTATCTAAATGTTGAAAGTGCGTGGGCGACGGAGAGAAACAAAATGGTGCTGTTTGAGGCCGTGTGGCGGAGATGCAGGTGCGAACAGGTGGGTCTAGGAGATGTTGTGGATGTTTGTGTGATGTTTTGGATGTTTTTGTGTCTCTTTATTCTTCATGTTGTCATTTGTATGTTTTGTATTGTAAAAAATAATGAATGATAATATGCCACACTGTTTAAGCCGGTAGGGGGGGGGGGCTTACTGCAATGAGCCCATACAGATGCATGTAACAACAGAGAGTCCCCGCAAAAAATAAAAAAGTCAGTTTGTTCTGATGTGTTTGTCCTACATCTGAGAGATATAAGACATATCAGGAAACTTTAGTTTATTTAATTTTACATGTATTTATTTCGTTTTTGGCACTGAACAGTCTAGTGTGCATTCTGAAAGTATTCAGACCCCTTGACTTTCCACATTCTGGTACGTCACAGCCTTATTCTGAAATCAATCTACACACAATACCCCATAATGACATCACAATACCCCATAATGACATCACAATACCCCATAATGACATCACAATACCCCATAATGACATCACAATACCCCATGACAAAGCAAACAAAGCAAACAATAATAATAATAAAAGTAATGCCTTAATTACATAAGTATTCAGACCCTTTGCTATGAGATGTGAAATTGAGCTCAGATGCATCCTGTTTCCATTGATCTTCCTTGAGATATTTCTGCAAGTTAATTGGAGTCCACATGTGGTAAATTTAATTGATTGGACATGATTTGGAAAGGCACACACCTGTCTATTTAAGGTCCCGGAGTTGACAGGGCAGAAACCAAGCAATGAAGTCAAGAAAATTGTTCATAGAGGTCCGAGACAGGATTGTGTCCAGGCAGGGGAAGGGGACCAAACCATTTCTGCAGCATTGAAGGTCCCCAAGAACACAGTGGCCTCCATCATTCTTAAATGAAAGAAGTTTGGAACCACCAAGACTATTCCGAGAGCTGCGTCCAGCCAAACTGAGCAATCGGGGAGAAATTCCCTTGGCTAGGGAGGTGACAATAACCCAGTGGTCACTCTGAAAGAGCTCCAGAGTTCCTCTGTGGAATGGCATAACTTTCCAGAAGGACAACCATCTCTGCAGCACTCCACCAATCAGGCCTTTACGGTAGAGTGGCCAGACGGAACCACCCTCAGTAAAAGGCATATGACAGCCCACTTGGAGTTTGCCAAAAGCACCTAAACGACTCAGACCATGAGAAACAAGATTCTTTGGTCTGATGAAACCAAGATTGAACTATTTGGCCTGAATGACAACCCTCCCGTCTGAGGAAACCTGGCACCATACCTATCGTGAAGCATGTGGTGGTGCAGCTTCATGCTTTGGGATGTTGTTCAACAGTAGGACTGGGACAGTAGTCAGGATTGAGGGAAAGATGAATGGAGAAAAGTACAGAGAATCCTTGATGGAAACCTGCTCTAGCGCGCTCAGGACCTCAGACTTGGGCAAAGGACAACGAACCTAAGCACACACAAGACAATGCAGGAGTGGATTCGGGACAAGTCTCTGAATTCCTTGAGTGGCCCAGCCAGAACCCGGACTGAACCGATCGAACATCTACTGGAGAGACATGAAAAAGCTGTGCAGTGACGCTCCCCATCACCTGACAGAGCTTGAGAGGATCTGCAGAGAAGATTTAGAGAAACCCCCATATACAGGTGTGCCAAGCTTGTAGATTCATACCCAGAAGACTGGATGGCTGTAATCGCTGCCACTGTAATCGCTGCCAAAGGTGCTTCAACAAAAGTACTGAGTAAAGGGTCTGAATACTTATAGAAATGTGATATTTCCATTTCCATTCCGTTTCTAAAAACCTTTTTGTGTCGTTGTGGTATTGCGTGTAGATTGATGAGGGGGGAACGATTTAATATAGTTTACAATAAGGCGTGTAACGTAACAAAATGTGGAAAAAGTCAAGGGAATACCTTGGATAGATAAGTAATCCTTCTAACCCCCCCCCCCCCCTTAAAAGAGTAGATCACTATTGTAAAGTGGTTGTTCCACTGGATATATTAAGGTGAATGCACCAATTTGTAATTCGCTCTGGATAAGAGCGTCTGCTAAATGACTTAAATGTAAATGTAGATGTAAGGGGTCTGACTTCTTAACGAATTTTCTTCATCCATTCATTTTTTTTCAGCTGTTACTGGGGGACCTTTCAGACGAGTCTTGGGATCCGGTGGACGTCCGAGAGCAAAAACAACCAACATGTGCCCGGTGTGAGAGTCTCACCTTCACAGAGTTCATAGTGTGTAGCCCAAACTTTTGTGAGAAGACTGATGGTTTCATGGTCTGACAACACCTTTCTAGCTCTGTCACCTTTCACCCTGGAAGTGCTACATTGGAGGATGCGGTGGATTGACATATCTCTAGCTTAAACTGAAAGATTTTTATAAGGATTTTTAAGGGAAAACAACTATAGGTTAACAGATACTCTAGGTCACATTCATGCGCACATACACTACGCAGTGATGAACATAAAAACTACAATTCTTTTTAAATTCTTTTTTTATTTTTTTAAGGCCCATCTCAAGAGCTTAAATAAAAACAAATGTATAATATGTCCCTATTAAGTGTCAAATACAATAACAGGGTGACCGTAAAGGGTGGACCGTAACAGGGTGACCGTAACAGATTGACCGTAACATGGTTGACCGTAACAGGTTGACCTAACTTGGTGACTGTAACAGAGTTGACCGTAACAGGTTGACCGTAACATGGTTGACCGTAACAGGGTTGACTTAACAGTTTCACTGTAACAGGGTTGACCATAACAGGGTACCGTAACAGGGCTGACCTGTAACAGGGTTGACCTTAACAGGGTGACCGTACAGATTGACCATAACAGGGTTGTACGTAACAGGGTGACCGTAACAGGGTTGACTGTAACAGAGTTGATCGTAACAGGTTGACGTAACATGGTTGACCGTAACGGGGTTACCTTAACAGGGTTTCACTGTAACAGGGTTGACCATAACAGGGCTGACCGTAACAGGGCTGACCGTAACAGAGTTGACCGTAACAGGGTGACCGTAACAGGGTGGACCTTAACAGGTTTCACTGTAACAGGGTTGACCGTAACAGAGTTACCATAACAGGGATGACCGTAACAGGATGACCTAACAGGGTTGGCCGTAACAGGGTTGGCCGTAACATGGTGGACCTTAACAGGGTTGACCTTAACAGGGTGACCTAACAGAGTTGACCATAACAGGGCTGACCGTAACAGGGATGACCGTACACAGGTTGACCGTAACATGGTGGACTTAACAGGGTTGACCAGAACAGGGCTGACCGTAACAGGATGACCGTAACAGGGTTGACCGTAACAGGGCTGACCATTTCATCCTAAATCAGCCATAAATCCCATTGTGGCAGAGGGGAATGGAAGCTTGTTGTATGCGTCAGGGAGGGACAACTTAATACAAGCTTCACACAATTTTTTTTTACATTGTTACAACATTTCTAGCCTGTCTATCTATTTCGCTTGACTTGTTACGCCTGACCCACTTAGTTTTCCACCACTAAACATCAGAACGTTTCCAAAAAAGACTAGAACCAGTCACTTTCTTTAGTATAACAGGTTGTTTAAAAAATGTAATATTGGTGCTACAATTTCTACTTAAAATATGAAAGAGCACACATTTTCTGGAACGCCAGCTGCTGTTTCAGGCTCTGTTCTGGAACGAGCCAGCTGTGTTTAGGCTCTGTTCTTGAACGAGCCAGCTGTGTTTCAGGCTCTGTTTCTGGAACGAGCCAGCTGTGGTTTAGGCTCTGTTTCTAGTAGCTTATATGTGAGGACAGCTAATGATCATGTTTAGTAACATTATATCAGACCCTGGGTCAGAGAGAGAGAAGAGAGGAGAGGGAGGGAGGGAGGGGAGGGAGGGAGAGAGAGAGGAGAGAGGGAGAGAGGGAGGGAGGGGGGGGAGAGAGGAGGAGAGGAGAGAGGAGAGTAGAGAGGGGGAGGAGGGGGAGAGGAGAGAGGAGAAGGGAGAGGAGGAGAGGAGAGAGGGGAGAAGGGGAGAGAGGGAGAGAGGAGAGGAGAGAGGGGGAGAGAGATAGAGAGGGGCTCTCTCACTTCATACTAACTCAACTGTGAAAACGCAGAGCTGCCTGCCTTGGAGTTGGGAGGACAGCTGCTTCAGTGTCTGCCTGCCTGCCTGCGCCTGCCTGCCTGCCTGCCTGCCTGCCTGTGCCTGCCTGCCTGCCTGCCTGCCTGCCTGCCTGATTGTGTATGTACCTCCACTTCAGAGTACTTCTACAAAGTGCTATGCTCAGCCCTGTTTCCCCTCTCTCCTCTCTCAGTGAGAGGTTGCCAACACCCAGACTTTTAATCAGGCCATGCAGCTACACCAGACTGTGACAGGCTATGACAGGCTATGACAGGTATACGAGGCTACGCTAGGGGGGATAAATAGCAAGTGTGATTAGCGTAATGCATCACTAACGGATACATCTTTCAGATCTCCAGCAGTTTCCCTCAGGGTGCAAGTAACATTTACGCTCACATCCACATTAATACAGTCTGAATATATTTCATAGGACAAAACACATCATTATGTAAACAAGAGTTTGTCTCAAGAATATAACAAGATAAGAATGTCATCTAAAATGTAGCAAGGTAATAAGATCACAATCACATTTTTCCAATAACTCTCACAGACTAGATCATATCTAGTTTTCCCCTTTAATTAAGATCTAACTGTCACGTTCCTGACCTTATTTCCTTTGTTTAGTCTTTGTTTAGTTGGTCAGGACGTGAGCTGGGTGGGTATATTCTATGTTTTGTGTCTCATTGGTTTAGGTGTGTCTGATTGGCCTGATATGGTTCTCAATCAGAGGCAGGTGTTTTACGTTGTCTCTGATTGGGAACCATATTTAGGTAGGCTGTRTTCACTGTTTGTTTGTGGGTGATTGTTCCTGTTCATTGCGTTCTTTGTTTTCACTAGGTTCACATGTTCAGGTCTGTAGCRTCGTTGGTTTCATTTCTGTTTATTGTTTTGTTCGTGTTTAATAAGTGTTCCAATWAATATGGAAACGTACCACGCTGCGATTTGGTCCTCCTCTCTTCCATCCAACGACGAAAGCCGTTACACTAACGGGYTTTACCAATTTGACTTCATATTCCGACGTTTGTCCACGTTTGTCCGAATGTAAAATTTGGAAGCTCCTCCAAACATCACATTTTTACGGTTAGGTTTGGCTTAAAACATTACGTTATGGCATTAATTCTGAATGGTTAATAAGGTAAAGGTTAAGGTTTGGAATAGGGTAAAMMRATTTAAAAAAGATAACAAAAAKAAATAAAAWGTCCATAGCACTGGRACTGACCACACGACCCTCGGAACCAGAGATCGCATCTTACTACTATTTGCCATCCCCATCAACAACACCTTTGCAATCCGCAAGCGGCTTGGTGGTAGTAGCGCTCACCCCTAGTGGCCGGTGTTTAAGTAATCTCCCGATATCCTGGTTTCCTGGACTGACATCAAATTTCCCCTTGGATCTTGAGCTGAGTTTTCCAGTATGTGACTGATTTCGTCTCGCTATGTTTCTCTCTCTCTATATAACCGTGAAGTGTGATTATGTATTGCGATTCCAAGTAGTCCATCCACCAACAAAATATTATTCCTCAAAATTCAATCTCCCCAAAAAKAAATCATAATTGAAATTGTAGAGCTGCTTTACCTCCTCAAGTCTCCTGCTGCTAAAATKATATATTTGTCAGTTAGTGACACAGCTATAACCAAGCTAATCTTACATAAAAGCCCAACCCAATCCACTGCCCCCAGCCAGTTGAAACGATTTAGCACTGCTTTGTAGAAAGACATAGATTGGTTCTGTCACTAATGGCTACCTATTACCTATACGGTACATTACTTTTGACCAGGGTCTGCTGTATTACACATAAATGCACTGTAATTTAGGCGTTAAAGCTGCTAAAGTGTCTCTCTGCCTTATGTGAACATTTGTAGAATTGGAAGAAAATCAGCTTTAAAACTGCCATATTTTTGCTCTGATGCGAAGAGGGGGGCTTTTAATGGTTTTATGTATGCTATTTTCATCRCACTCTGAAGTTGGRGTTTTGATTTTGAGGAGGTTGCTGATGAATTAGCTGTCACAAAAGGGGTCCCCGGACCCAAAACGTTTGGAAACCACTGCCCTATAGTGCACTACTTTATAAAACATATATATATATATATATATATATACATATATATTTAACCTTTATTTAACTAGGCAAGTCAGTAAAGAACTAATTCTTATTTACAATGATGGCCTACACCGGCCAACGCTGGGCCCATTGTCCGCCGCCCCTATGGGACTCCCAATCACGGCCGGTTGTGATTCAGCCTGGAATCGAACCAGGGTCTAGAGGCGTCTGCATCTCAGTGACACATGACTAGTGACGTCTCTAGCACTGAGATGCAGTGCCTTAGACCGCTGTAATACAGCCTAGAATCGAACCAGGGTGTCTGTAGTGATGCCTATAGCACTGAGATGCAGTGCCTTAGACCGCTGTGATACAGCCTAGAATCGAACCAGGGTGTCTGTAGTGATGCCTATAGCACTGAGATGCAGTGCCTTAGACCACTGTGATACAGCCTGGAATCGAACCAGGGTATGTAGTGATGCCTATAGCACTGAGATGCAGTGCCTTAGACCACTGTGATACAGCCTGGAATCTAACCTGTGTGTCTGTAGTGACACGTCTAGCACTGAGATGCAGTGCCTTAGACCGCTGTGATACAGCCTGGAATCGAACCAGGGTCTGTAGTGATGCCTATAGCACTGAGATGCAGTGCCTTAGAACGCTGCGCCACTTTAGACCAGACCCATAAGGAATAGGGTGCCATTGTCTGAACTCAGATTAGCCAACCTTTCCTCTCCGCTTCTCTCCTGACTATTTAGCTTGTATGCTTGTCAATTTAGCCTCTCCTCTCCTTTCCTCTCCTCTCTCCTCTCCACAGCCCTCACTGAGGGTAGTGTAATAGTTTAATAGGTAGAGAATGGTAAGAATGAAACACATGACTGGGAATACAGATATGCATCAGTTGGTCACAGATACCTTTTAAAAAAGGTAGGGGCGTGGATCAGAAAACCAGTCAGTTTCTGGTGTGACCACCATTTACCTCATGCAGCGTGACAYATCTCCTTCACATAGAGTTGATCAGGCTGTTGATTGTGGCCTGTGCAATGTTGTCCTCCTCCTCATCAATGGCTGTGTGAAGTTGCTGGATATTGGCGGGAACCGAAACATGCAGTCGTACACATTGATCCAGAGCATCCCAAACATGCTTAAATGGGTGACATGTCTGTTGAGTATGCAGGCCATGGAATAACTGGGACATTTTCAGCTTACAGGAATTGTGTACAGATCCTTGTGACATGGGCCCATGCTTTATCATGCTGAAACATGAGGTGATGGCGGCGGATGAAAGGCATGACATTGGGCCTCAACCACGTTATCCCTCTGCATTCAAATTGAAATCTTTAAAAATGCAATTGTGTTTGTTGTCTGTAGCTTATGCCTGCCCATACCATARCCCCACCACCACCATGGGGCACTCTGTTCACAACACTGACATTAGCAAACTGCTTGCCCACACCACGCCATTCATGTGGTCTGCTGTTGTGAGGCCGGTTGGACGTACTGCCAAATTCTCTAAAACGCAACTGGGGGTCGGCCCTTATTTTATGAGAAATCAACATTCAATAACATGGCAATAGCTCTGGTGGACATTCCTGCAGTCAGCTTGCAATTACCGACGCTCCTCAAAACTTGAGACATCTGTGGCATTCTGTTACGTGACAAAACTGCACATTTTCGAGTGGCTGTATATTGTCCCCAGCACAAGGTGCACCTGTGTAAGGATCATTCTGTTTAATTCAGCTTCTTGATATGCCACACCGCGCTCCTAGGTCATCAGGCTGCTGATTATCCGCCCACACCTGTCACCATCGTCTCGCGCACACTGTGCCTCATGACACTCACCTGGACTCCATCTCCTCCTTGATTACCTTCCCTGTATCTGCCCTCACCTGGACTCCATCACCTCCTTGATTATCTTCTGTATCTGTCCCTCACCTGGACTCCATCACCTCCTTGATTATCTTCCTATATCTGTCCTTCACCTGGACTCCATCACCTCCTTGATTATCTTCCCTGTACTGTCTCTCACCTGGACTCCATCACCTCCTTGATTATCTTCCCTTATCTGTCCCTCACCTGGACTCCATCACCTCCTTGATATTCTTCCCTGTATCTGTCCCTCACTGGACTCCATCACCTCCTTATTATCTTCCCTGTATCTGTCTCTCCCCTGACTCCATCACCTCCTTGATTATCTTCCCTTATCTGTCTCTCACCTGGACTCCATCACCTCCATTATTATCTTCCTTATCTGTCCCTCACCTGGACTCCATCACCTCCTTATTATCTTCCCTGTATCTGTCACTCACCTGGACTCCATCACCTCCTTGATTATCTTCCCTGTATCTGTCTCTCCCTGGACTCATCACCTCCTTGATTATCTTCCCTGTATCTGTCTCTCACCTGGACTCCATCACCTCCTTGATTATCTTCCCTGTATCTGTCCCTCACCTGGACTCCATCACCCCTTGATTATCTTCCCTGTATCTGTCTCTCCCTGGACTCCATCACCTCCTTGATTATCTTCCTATATCTGTCCCTCACCTGGACTCCATCACCTCCTTGATTATCTTCCCTGTATCCGTCCCTGACCTTGACTCCATCATCCTCCTTTGATTATCTTCCCGATCGTCTCTCACCTGGATCCATCACTCCTTGATTATCTTCCTGTATTCGTCCCTCACCTGGACTCCACACCTCCTTGATTATCTTCCCTGTATACCGTCCCTCACCTGACTCCATCACCTACCATTGATTATCTTCCCTGTATCTGTCTCTCACCTGCCGACCCTCCATACCTCCGTTGATTATCTTCCTTATCTGTCCCTCACCTGGACTCCATCACCCTCCCTTTGATTATCTTCCCTGTATCTGTCCCCACACCTGACTCCATCACCTCCTTGATTAATCTTCCCTATATCTGTCCCTCACGCTGACTCCATCACCTCCTTGATTATCTTCCCTATATCTGTCAGTCCCCTTGGTTCTCTCCTCAGGTGTTATTGACTCTGTTTTCATGTCTGTGCGTTGTTTGTGTTACGTGTTAATACAAAATACATAAAAAAAGCTTTATTAAAACGCTCCCTCCCTGAACTTGCTTCCTGACTCTCAGCGTTCCTCGTTACAACACCTGTCAGGTGAAGGGCTCATCTCGGCAAAGGAGAAATGCTCAATAACAAGGATGTAAACAAAATGTGAGAAAAAAATWAGGTTTAGGTGCGTAATGAAACCTTTTCTAGGATCTAATACTTCAGCTCATGAAACAGGGGACCAACACATTACATGTTATATTGTTGTTCAGTGGAGTTAGGATATGGGATTTGGGGACCATTTTCAGAGTTTTCTTTTAAAGGAATAAAAAATGTAAAAATATATTTTCTTTGATGCATAAGTTATATGGTTATATGAACATTTCCAACGTCTTCTCTTTATCAATTCATTTGAAATTATTTATTCAGTTGCTTCAGTGAATCAAATCTGAATCCTCGACATAAATTCAAGCGCCTGTATCTCAGTTTACCCCCACAGTTTACCCCCACAGTGTACCGTCAGCGTTTACAATAACAACCAGTCTTACCCGGGCGTTGTGCGTGTGTGTTTGTGTGATTGAGTGTGTGTGTGTGTGTGTGTGTGTCCATGTGTGTGCTTGTAAACCATAATGACGTCGTGCTTTGCTGAACCTGGGTGAGTTGTGATCTGTAATTGGAAGAGATTTAGTCTACTTCTCCTTTCTATTTACAACTGTATCTATGAATTGCTTTGAAATGGTGGAATACATTTCCATCTATGCCGGATATTCTCATCCGTTTTAATCCCACTTGTTTGGTTGTTCCTCATTAATATTCCCACTAGTGATCACAGGGATTATGATACTATTAGATCTTTACAGAATCTGAATAAACATGAGGTAGTGGAGAAGGCTTGATTCATCATGGTGCACCATGGGACTTCCTGGTTCTGTGAAGAGGTGCACCTTGGGACTTCCTGGTTCTATCAGAATCATTAGGGATAAATTGGCACTTGGAACGGAACGTGGTTATTTAAGTATTAGGAGTTGTTGATTACTAGGTTATTCCCAGTCCCCTAACCGTCAGCCTTTAATAAATCCTTTCATCCTCAATGTCTTTTGATTCAAAGTATAAAGACTGAAAAATCATATTAATGCGTAGCTCAAATTGAATCACAAGTAAGAATGTTGCTATTTAAGGTATACTGAAGACACACACACACAAACACCGCAATGTAAAAATTGATAGTGCGGTACTACTTTCTACCTGATGGTAGTGAAGCAGGGAAATCCTCATCCTCAATCACTAAACAGGTAATAACGGGGGCAATAGCAACTACACTTAGTTCTAACAGAGTCAATGTCCCAAACAGACAACGTCTCCATGAGTTACCTTGGGTTACAGCTGTCCAGACTGTCCCAAACCAGACAACCGTCTCCATGAGGTTACCTGGGTATAAGCTGTCCAGACTGTCCCAAAAACCAGAACAACGTCTCCATGAGGTTACCTTGGGTTACAGCTGTCCAGACTGTCCCAAACCAGACAACGTCTCCATGACGTTACTTTGGGTTAACGCTGTCCAGACTGTCCACACAGACAACGTCCCATGAGGTTACCTGGGTTACAGCTGTCCAGACTGTCCCAAACCAGACAACGTCTCCATGACGTTACCTTGGGTTACAGCTGTCCAGACTGTCCCAACCAGATCCCAA
Organism: Salvelinus sp. IW2-2015; assembly: GCF_002910315.2. NCBI lineage: Eukaryota > Metazoa > Chordata > Actinopteri > Salmoniformes > Salmonidae > Salvelinus > Salvelinus sp. IW2-2015. The sequence continues at coordinate 150,966 of NW_019944794.1, read as the reverse complement.
CGGCTCCTCATGAGGTTTACCCTTGGGTTACAGCTGTCCAGACTGTCCCAAACCAGACAACGTCCATGAGTTACCTTGGGTTACAAGCTGTCCAGACTGTCACACAACCAGACAACGTCCATCTCCATGGCCGGACAATCTCAGTCTTTTAAAATCCACTTGTCTTGGTGTTCGCATATTAGTATTCCGCTAGTGACCAACCGGGTTTTATGATAATTATAAGATCTTTTAGAGTTTCAGAATAAACATGAGATAGCGGAGATGCTTGATCCATCAAGGTGCACCATGAACTTCCTGGTTCTGTGAAGAGGTGCCTTTGGGACTTCCTGTTCTGTCAGTATCATTAAGGATAAATTGGACTTGGAACTGTACATTTTTTGAGGTATTAGGAGTGTTGATTACTAGGTTATCCAGTCTCCCTCAGACCGCCTTCAAATCCTTTTCATCCTCAATTCATATGGATCAGTAATTAAGACTGAATTAGATATCAGTCTTGATGCAGTGGAAATCTTTGCTATTGCAATACTGAAGAAACAAACACACAAACACAGCTGTAACATGTTGGTCTACATTTCTAGCTGATGTAATTGTGATGGTAGTGAAGCAGGGATATCCTCTCCTCCTCCTATAACACATGATAATATGGAGAAATAACCTACAGCAGTCCAGCTGTCCCAACCAGGACAATGTTCCATTAGTTAACTGGGTTCCAGGTGTCCAAGACATCCAAAACAGACAATGTCTCCATGAGGTTACCTTGGGTTAACTGTC
>NW_019944794.1:131368-149382 GCF_002910315.2 Salvelinus sp. IW2-2015 | reverse complement strand
TTGGTAGAGAAAGAACCAGGGAAAATGTATCTCTCTCCTGTTCTTTGTAGAGAAAAGAACCAGGGAAAATGTAGCCTCTCTTGTTCTCTATACAGAAATAATAGGATAAAATAGCAAGTCTCTTGTTCTCATATATAAAGGAAGCAGGAATAATGTAGCCAGGCGCTCTGTTTCTCTATATATAAATAAGCAGCCGATAATGTAGCAGGCTCTCTTTTCTCTATATATAAAGCAGGGAAATGTCCAGGCAGGCTCTCTGTTCTCTATATATAAAAGCAGGACAATGTAGCAGGCTCTCTGTTTCTCTATATATAAAAGCAGGGACACATGTAGCAGGCTCTCTGTTCTCTATATATAAAGCAGCACACATATGTAGCAGGCTCTCTGTCTCTATATATAAAGCAGCGGACAATGTAGCAGGCTTCTGTTCTCTATATTATAAAGCAGGGACAATGTAGCAGCTCTCTGTTCTCTATATATAAAGCAGGGAAATGTTAGAGGCTCTCTGTTCTCTATAATATAAGCAGCCGATAATTGTAGCAGGCTCTCTGTTTCTCTATATATAAAGCGCGATAATGTAGCAAGGCTCTGCTGTTCTCTTATAATAAAGCAGCGATAATGTAAGCAGGCTCTCTGTTCTCTAATATATAAAGCAGCGATAATTGTAGCAGGCTCTCTGTTCTAGTATATAAAGCAGCGATAATGTAGCAGGCTCTTCTGTTCTCTATATATAAACGCAGCGATAATGTAGCAGGCTCTCTGTTCTCTATATTAAAGCAGCGATATGTAGCAAGGCTCTTCTGTTCTCTATATATAAAGCAGCGATAATGTAGGCAGGCTCTCTGTTCTCTATATATAAAGCAGGGCGACAATGTAGCAGGCTCTCTGTTCTCTATATATAAAGCAAGCGACAATGTAGCAGGCTCTCTTGTTCTCTATATATAAGCAGCGACAATGTAGCAGGCTCTCTCTGTTCTCTATATATAAAAGCAGCGAAATTTAGCAGGCTCTCTGTTTCTCTATATATTAAAGCAGGGACAATGTAGCAGGCTCTTCTGTTCTCCTATATTATAAAGCACGGACAATGTAGCAGGCTCTCTGTTTCTCATATAATAAAGAGCGATAATGTAGCAGGCTCTTGTTCTCTATATATAAAGCAGGGGACCAATGTATTCAGGATCTCTGTTCTCTATAATAAAGCAGGCGACAATGTAGCAGGCTCTCTGTTCTCTATATATAAAGCATGCGATAATGTAGCAGGCCTCTGTTCTCTATATATAAAGCAGGGACGAATGTAGCAGGCTCTCTGTTCCTATATATAAAGCAGCGACAGATGTAGCAGGCTCTCTGTTCTCTTATATATAAAGCAGCGACAATGGTTAAGCAGTCTCTGTTCCTAATATATAAAGCAGCGATAATTTAGCAGGCTCTCTGTCTCTATATATAAAGCAAAGGACAATGTAGGCAGGCTCTACTGTTCTCTATTATAATAAAGCAGCGACAATGTAGCAGGCTTCTCTGTTCTTATATATAAAGCGAGCGATAATGTGCAGGCTCTCGTGTTCTCTATATATAAAGCAGGGACAATGTAGCAGGCTCTCTGTTCTCTATATATAAAGGCAGGCGACAATGTAGCAGGCTCTCTGTTCTCTATATATAAAGCAGCGACAATTAGCAGGCTCTCCTGTTCTCAAGGGACCGGTTTCAATTATGTTGTAATGTCTACTGGCTGTAACCACTTATTAGTGGACTCAATGTAAGCAGGAACGATACCAGTAATGTCTACTGGCTGTAACCACTGTATTTAGTGGACGTCATGCTTAAAGCAGGAACGATACCAGTAATGTCCTACTGGCTGTAACCACTGTATTAGTGACTCCATGTAAAGCAGAACGATAACCAGTAATGTCTACTGGCTGTTAACCACTGTATTAGTGGACTCATGTAAAGCAGGAACGATACCAGTAATGTCTACTGGCTGTACCACTTGTATTAGTGGACTTCATGTAAAGCAGGAACGATACCAGAAACGTCTACTGGCTGTAACCCTGTATTAGTGGACTCATGTAAAGCCAGCGAACGATAAGTAAGTCCCTACTGGCTGTAAACCACTGTATTAGTGGACTCATTGAAAGCAGGAACGATACCAGTAATGTCTACCGGCTGTAACTCCACTGTAATTTAGTGACTCATTAAAGGCAGAACGATACCAGTAATGTCTACCGGCTGTAACCACTGTATTAGTGGGACTTCATGTTAAAGCAGGAAACGATACCAGTAATGTCTACTGCTGTTAACACTGTATTAGTGGACTCATGTAAGCATGAACGATACCAGTAATGTCCTACTGGCTGTAACCACTGTTTAGTGACTCAGTAAAGCAGAACGATACAGTAATCGTCTACTGGCTGTAACCACTGTATTAGTGACTCATGAAAAAGCAGGAACGATACACAATAACGTCTACTGGCTGTAACCACTGTATTAGGTGGACTCATGTAAAGCAGGAACGATACAGTAATGTCTACGGCTGTAACCACTGTATTAGTTGGACTCATGTAAAAGCGCAGGAACGATACCAGTAATGTCTACGCGGCTGTAACCACGTGTTATTAGTGGACTCATGTAAAGCAGGAACGATACCAGTAATGTCTCCGCTGTAACCACTGTATTAGTGGAACTCATGTAAGCGCAGTAAACGATACCAGTAATGTCTACCGCTGTAACCACTGTATTAGTTGGACTTCATGTAAAGCAGGACGATACCAGTAATGTCTTACCGGCTTGTAACGCACTTGTAATTAGTGGACTCATGTAAAGCAGGGAACGATACCAGTAATGTCTTACCGGCTGTAACCCACTGTATTAGTGGACTCATGTAAAGCAGGAACGATACCAGTAATGTCTACTGGCTGTAACCACTGCTATTAGTGACTCATGTAAAGCAGGAACGAGTTACCAGTAAATGTTCTACCGGCCTTTTTGTTAAACCACTGTATTAGTGGACTCATGTAAGCAGGAACGATTACCAGTAATTGCTCTACCGGCTGTAACCACTGTATAGTTGGACTCATGTAAAAGCAGGAACGATACCAGTAATGTCTACCGGCTGTAACCACTGATTAGTGGACTCATTGAAAGCAAGAACGATACCAGTAATGTCTACTGCTGTAACCACTGTATTAGTGGACTAGTTAAAGCAGGACGATACCAGTAATGTCTACTGGCTGGTAACCACTGTATTAGTGGACTCATGTAAAGCAGGAACGATACCAGTAATGTCTACTGGCTGTAACCACTGTATTAGTGGACTCATGTAAAGCAGGAACGATACCAGTAATGTCTACTGGCTGTAACCACTGTATTAGTGGACTCATGTAAAGCAAGACGATACCAGTAATGTCTACTGGCTGTAAACCACTGTATTAGTGGACTCATGTTAAGCAGGAACGATACCCAGTAATGTCTACTGGGCTGTAAACCACTGTATTAGTGGACTCATGTAAAGCAAGAACGAATACCAGTACATGTCTACTGGGCTGTAACCACTGTATTAGTGGACTCAGTAAAGCAGAACGATACCAGTAATGTCTACTGGCTGAACACTGTATATGGACTCATGTATCAGAACGATACCGTAATGCTACTGGCTGTAACCACTGTATTAGTGGACTCATGTAAAGAGGAACGATACCAGTAATGTCTACCGGCTGTAACCACTGTATTAGTGGACTCATGTAAAGCAGGAACATACCAGTAATGTCTACTGGCTGTAACCACTGTATTAGTGGACTCATGTAAAGCAGGAACGATACCAGTAAGTCTTCTGGCTGTAACCACTGTATTAGTGGACTCATGTAAAGCAGGAACGATACCAGTAATGTCTATGGCTGTAACCACTGTATTAGTGGACTCATGAAAGCAGGAACGATACCAGTAATGTCTACTGGCTGTAACCACTGTATAGTGGACTCATGTAAAGCAGGAACGATACAGTAATGTCTACCGGCTGTAACCACTGTATTAGTGGACTCATGTAAAGCAGGACGATACCAGTAATGTCTACTGGCTGTAACCACTGTATTAGTGGACTCATGTAAAGCAGGAACGATACCAGTAATGTCTACGGCTGTAACCACTGTATTAGTGGACTCATGTAAAGCAGGACGATACCAGTAATGTCTACCGGCTTTACCACTGTATTAGTGGACTCATGTTAAAGCAGGAACGATACCAGTAATGTCTACTGGCTGTAACCACTGTATTAGTGGACTCATGTAAAGCAGGAACGATACCAGTAATGTCTACTGGCTGTAACCACTGTATTAGTGGACTCATGTAAAGCAGGAACGATACAAGTAATGTCTACTGGCTGTAACCACTGTATTAGTGGACTCATGTAAAGCAGGAACGATACCAGTAATGTCTACGGCTGTAACCACTGTATTAGTGGACTCATGTAAAGCAGGAACGATACCAGTAATGTCTACGGCTGTAACCATGTATTAGTGGACTCATGTAAAGCAGGAACGATACAGTAATGTCTACTGGCTGTAACACTGTATTAGTGGACTCATGTTAAAGCAGGAACGATACCAGTAATGTCTACGCTGTAACCACTGTATTAGTGGACTCATGTAAAGCAGGAACGATACCAGTAATGTCTACCGGCTGTAACCACTGTATTGTGGACTCATGTAAAGCAGGAACGATACCAGTAATGTCTACTGGCTGTAACCAACGTATTAGTGGACATCATGTAAAGCAAGAACGATACAGTAATGTCTACTGGCTGTAACCACTGTATTAGTGGACTCAATGTTAAAGCAGGGAACGATAACCAGTAATTCTACTGGCTGAACCACTGTATTAGTGGACTCATAGTAAAAGCAGGAACGATACCAGTAATGTCTACTGCTGTAACCACTGTATTAGTGGACTCATTGTAAAGCAGGAACGATACCAGTAATGCTACTGGCTTGTAACCACTGTATTGGGGACTCATGTAAAGCAGAACGATACCAGTAATGTCTACTGGCTGTAACCACTGTATTAGTGGACTCATTAAAGCAGGGAACGATACCAGTAATGTCTACTGGCTGTAACCACTGTATTAGTGGACTCATGTAAAGCAGGAACGATACCAGTAATGTCTACTGGCTGTAACCACTGTTATTAGTGACTCATGTTAAAGCAGGAAACGATACCAGTAATGTCTACGGCTGTAACCACTGTATTAGTGGACTCATGTAAAGCAGGAACGATACCAGTAATGTCTACTGGCTGTAACCACTGTATTAGTGGACTCATTAAAGCAGAACGATACCAGTAATGTCTACCGGCTGTAACCACTGTATTAGTGGACTCATGTAAAGCAGGAACGATACCAGTTAATGTCTACTGCTGTAACCACTGTATTAGTTGGACTCATGTAAAGCAGGAACGATACCAGTAATGTCTACTGGCTGTAACCACTGATATTAGTGGACTCATGTAAAGCAGGAACGATACCAGTAATGTCTACTGGCTGTAACCACTGTATTAGTGGACTCATGTAAAGCAGGAACGATACCAGTAATGTCTACTGGCTGTAACCACTGTATTAGTGGACTCATGTAAAGCAGGAACGATACCAGTAATGTTCTACCGGCTGTAACCACTGTATTAGTGGACTCATGTAAAGCAGGAACGATACCAGTAATGTCTACTGCTGTAACCACTGTATTAGTGGACTCATGTAAGCAGGAACGATACCAGTAATGTCTACTGGCTGTAACCACTGTATTAGTGGACTCATGGTAAAGCAGGAACGATACAGTAATGTCTACTGGCTGTAACCACTGTATTAGTGGACTCATGTAAAGCAGGAACGATACCAGTTATGTCTACTGCTGTAACCACTGTATTAGTGGACTCATGTAAAGCAGGAACGATACCAGTAATGTCTACTGGCTGTAACCACTGTATTAGTGGACTCATGTAAAGCTGCCACAATGGGAGAGATGAAGGAATGCTAAATAAAATACAAGGAGGGAAGATGTTTTACTCTGCAGTAGTTATCTTTTAGACCAGACGTCATACATGACAGACATACAGTATATTCACATCATTTTCTTTCCTACATTCATTAGTTCCTGCCAAGGCAGCAGCTACTCTTCCTGGGGTTTATTATGGATCCCCATTAGTTCCTGACAAGGCAGCAGCTACTCTTCCTGGGGTTTATTATGGATCCCCATTCGTTCCTGCCAAGACAGCTACTCTTCCTGGGGTTTATTATGGATCCCCATTAGTTCCTGCCAAGGCAGCAGCTACTCTTCCTGGGGTCCAGCAACAGTAAGGAAGTTATATACAATAAAAAATATTGCAWKACATTACATTTCATAACACTTTACCTAATATATTTAGTGTGTTCCCTCAGGCCACTACTCCACTATCACATRTCTACAATACAACATCCATGTGTACGTGTGTGTAGAKTGCATGTCTTTCATGTCTATGTGTGTCTGTGCCTGTGTGTGTTTTGTCTCTTCTGTTCCATAAGGTGTATTTTTGTCAGTTTTTATCTAATTTTACTGCCTGCATCAGTTACCTGATGTCGAATAGAGTTTCATGTAGTCAAGGCTGTTTGTAGTACTGTGCGCCTCCCATAGTCTGTTCTTCACTTTGAGAATGTGAAGAGATCTCTGGTGGCTTGTGGGTTATGCATGGGGTGTCTGAGCTGTGTGCTAGTAGTTTAAACAGACAGCTCCGTGCATTCAGCATGTCAATATTTATTACAAGTAGCGATAAAGTCAATCTCTCCTCTACTTTGAGTCATGAGAGATTGACATGCATATTATTAAAACTTCTTAGGGATAGGCCCCCTTTTTTCTCCATTTCCTGCCTGAATGACGTGCCCAAAGTAAACTGCCTGTTGCTCAGGCACTGAAGCCAGGATATGCATATAGTTGGTACCATTTGATAGAAAACACTTTGAAGTTTGTGGAAATGTTAAAATAATGTAGGAGAATATACAACTATAGATATGGTAGAGAAAAGCCAACTGGAATTTTGTTTTTTTTGGAGAGACCATCCTCTTAGAAATGCAAGACAAAGGTCATATTGTAAAATTGCTCCCTGATGCAATTCCTATGGCTTCCACAGGGTGTCAGCAGTCTACGTTCAAAGTATCAGGCTTGTAACTTCAAAAAAGAATAAGAAATAAGTGTTTTTCTATGTGGACACACACCTCAAAATCCGTGTCATCGCGCGTAATGACAAAGTTGTGCACCTGTTAAAACCGGTTTCCTATTGAACATACTTCTTTCCGTATGAAATATTATAGTTATAACATAGTTTGATTACATTTTAGGGTATCTGAGGATTAAATAGAAATGTATTTTTACTTGTTGAAACAAAGTTTAGGGGTAGATTTTCAGATTCCTTTCTCTGCATGTTTTCAGATTCCTTTCTCTGCATTACTCAAATCGATGGCGCCAACTAAACAGACTTTTTGAGATATAAAAAAATATTTTATCTAACAAAACGATACTACATGTTATAGCTGGGACCCTTCGGATGACAAATCAGAGGAAGATTTTCAAAAAGTAAGTGAATATTTAAACGTTAAATGACAATGTATGAAACCTGTGCCGGTGGAAAAAATGTGATGATGTGGAGCGTCGTCCTCAAACAATCGCATGGCATGCTTTCGCAGTAATAGTTACTGTAAATCGGACAGTGCAGTTAGATTTTAACAGTTTTGCTTAATTTCTATCAGCATGTTAAATGTAAAACCAGAGGGAAAACAATTCTAGATCACCTTTACTCCACACACAGAGACACGTGCAAAGCTCTCCTTCAACCTCCATTTGGCAAATCTGACCATAATTCTATCCTCCCGATTCCTGTTTTCAAGCAAAAATTAAAGCAGGAAGCACCAGTGACTCGGTATATAAATGTGGTCAGATGAAGCAGATGCTAAACTACAGGACTGTTYTGCTATCACAGACTGGAACATGTTCGGGATTCTTCTGATGGCATTGAGGAGTACACCACATCAGTCACTGGCTTTACCAATAAGTGCATCGAGGACGTCGTCTCCACAGTGACTGTACGTACATACCCCAACCATGGCAGAAGCCATGGATTACAGGCAACATTTGGACTGAGCTAAAGGGTAGAGCAGCCGCTTTCAAGAAGAGTTACTCTAACCCGGATGCTTATGAAAAATATCGCTATACCCTCCGACGAACCACCAAACAGGCTAATCATCAATACAGGACTAAGATCGAATCATACTGCACCGGCTCCGACGCTCGTCGGATGTGGCAGGGCTTGCAAAATATTACAGACTACAAGGGAAGCACAGCCGAGAGCTGGCCAATGACACRAGCCTACCAGACGAGCTAAATAACTTCTATGCTCGCTTCCAGGCAAGTAACACTGAAACATGCATGAGAGCATCAGCTGTTCCAGACGACTGTGTGATCACACACTCCGCAGCAGATGTGAGTAAGACCTTTAAACAGGTCAATGTTCACAAGGCCACAAGGCCAGACGGATTACCAGGACGTGTACTCCGAGCATGTGCTGACCAACTGCCAGGTGTCTTCACTGACATTTTCAACCTCTCCCTGTCAGAGTCTGTAATACCAACATGTTTCAAGCAGACCACTATAGTCCCTGTGCCCAAGAACACTAAGGTAACCTGCCTAAATGACTACCGACCAGTAGCACTAAAGTCTGTAGCCATGAAATGCTTTGAAAGGCTGGTCATGGCTAACATCAACACCATTATCCCAGAAACCCTAGACCCACTCCAATTTGCATATCGCCCCAACAGATCCAGAGGTGATGCAATCTCTATTGCACTCCATACTGCCCTTTCACACCTGGACRTAAGGAACACCTACATGAGAATTCTATGCATTGACTACAGGTCAGCGTTCAACACCATAGTGCCCTCAAAAGCTCATCACTTTATTTATTTATTTACTAATTTGACCTTTATTTAACCAGGTAGGCTAGTTGAGAACAAGTTCTTATTTGCAACTGCAACCTGGCCAAGATAAAGCAAAGCAATTCGACGCATACAACAACACAGAGTTACACATGGAATAAACAAAACATACAGTCAATAAAATACTAGTAGAACAAAAGAAAACAAAAAGACTATATACAGTGAGTGCAAATGAGGTAAGTTAAGGCAATAAATAGGCCATGGTGGTATCTGTTGTAGAACGGTAGGAAGCAGCCTTGCAATGTCCTGTACTCGTGCTCCAGGATAGTACAGGGTTTTGTTCCCCAGGAACCATGATGTTTTCTACCATAGAGCTGCAAATGACAACAGCTGGTGCAGGAGGTCCCAAGTTCTTCGCCTCAAGTGATTTCGCAAACCCCTTGAGGACCGAAGGCCGGTGGGGCCCGATGGACCCGGACCAGCTGTAGTATCCATCGTGGATGATGATAAATGTGCCAGAGTCTTAGAAAGCCTCACGGTCTGATGATAAACACCGGAATGTCTCTTTTGAAAGAATCCACCTGTAAATAATCTGTGAGTTTTATTAAAGACAGGTTGAGGCAGAGTGGAGTCTGATAAATGATCTGTGTCACACGGCTGAGGAACCCTTTCACTGAGACTGAGCGGGGCCTGATTTCTTCTTATGTTAATGTGTGTTTGTGTGTTCGTGTGTGTGTTTGTGTGTTCGTGTGTGTGTGGTGCATGCGTGCATGCTTTCCTGTGTTCATGTTTTGTGTGTGTGTCTGGCAGACAGACAGGCAGACAGACAGACAGGCAGACAGACAGGTAGGTAGGTAGGTAGGTAGGTAGGGTAGGTACGGTAGGGTAGGTAGGTAGGTAGGTAGGTAGGTAGGTAGGTGGTAGGTAGGTAGGTAGTAGGTAGGTAGGCAGGCAGGCAGGTAGGCAGGCAGGTAGGCAGTTAAGTAGGCTGGATTGATGGATTGATGGATTGATGGAAGTCAGGCAGGGAGGGGGGCAGGGGGCTAGATGGATGGATGGATGGATGAGTAAAAAAATCAATTTAATCAATTTTAGAATCAGGCATTATTTGTAGCAACATGTGGAAAAAGTCAGGGTCGTGAAAACGGAATAATTATTAATGAAACGTGTATGAGGTATTAATGAAACCTAAGGGACGCATGCTCCGTCTGCTGTAAATGATAGACAGGCATTCCATTTCTGAAAGTTACCTAGAATTGGTGTAATATAATGAGTACTTTGCTTTGGTGGTATTAAATGGGAACATACACACACGCCTAATATTTTAATTGAGAAAGCATCTGATTGCTACGGAATGTCTACTGAAAACATCTTTTGTAATAGCACTAGCGTACATGGATGCTTGTATTGTAAATATGCGTGGTGTGGTGGTGGCCTGAGGGAACACGCTACATGTGTTCAGGGTATGGTATTTACGAAAATGTAATGTCATGTAGTATTTTACCAACTGTACGTTAACTGTCTTATGTTGCTGGATCCTAGGAAAGAGTAGGTGTCGCCTTGGCAGCAGCTACCGGGGATCGATAATAACACAAAAATACAAAATACTAGCTAGCTACATTGTTTTAAAAGCTATTTTTATGCAGATTTCAATAGGACCAAACTGGGACTGGCTGCAGAAACACACGTACAAATACACTAGGTGCATTGTTCAGCAATACATCCCTTTACTACCAGCAATACATCCCTCCACTCTACATCAATACATCCCTCCACTACAGCAATACATCCCTCCACTACCATCATACATCCCTCTACCATCAAACATCCCTCCACTACGCCACAATACATCCCTCCCACTACCATCCAATACATCCCCACTCCAGCCATACCATCACGTCCATCCCAACATACATCCGTCCACTCAACCATCAATACATCCACTACCACTATCCCCATACAATACATCCTCGCACTACCAGCAATTACATTCCCTCCACTACCAGCACATACATCCTCCACTACCAACAATACATCCCTCCACTACCATCAATACATCCCTCCACTAACCAGCAATTACACCCCCCCCACTACCAGCAATACATCCCTCCACTACCAGCAATACATCCCCCCCACTACCAGCAATACATCCCCCCCATACCAGCAATACATCCCTCCACTACCATCAATACATCCCTCCACTACCAAATACAGTCCTCCATACATTCAATACATCCCTCCACTACCAGCAATACATCCTCCACTACCATCAATAATCCTCCACTAACCATTAATACATCCCTCCACTACCATCAAACATCCTCCATACCAGCCAATACATGCCCTCACACCCATCAAATACATCCCTCCACTACCAGCAATACATCCCTCACTACCATCAATACCATCCTCCATTACCATCAATACATCCCTCCACTACCAGCAATACATCCCTCCCACTACCATCAATACAATCCCTCCTACCATCAATACATCCCTCCACTACCTAATACATCCCTCCACTACCATTCAATTACATCCCTCCACTACCAAATACATCCCTCCACTACCAACAATACATCCCTCCACTACCAAACAAGACATCCCCACTACCAGCAATACATCCCTCAAGTACCAGCAATACATCCCTCCCATTACCATGTTGACTAAAAAGATGGAACGGGGAGAGAAGCTACAACTCCAACGTAGATTAATCCAGGCTCAGCCACTTTTTTCATCTAGAGGGCTACTTTATTCAACTAGGAGGCTACTTTATTTCATCTAGAGGCTCTTTATTCATCTTAGAGGGCTACTCTTATTCATCTAGAGGCTTACTTTATTCATCTAGGAGGCTACTTTTTCATCTAGAGGCTACTTTATTCATCTTAGAGGCTACTTTATTCATCTAGGAGGCTACTTTTATTCATCTAGAGGGCTACTTTTATTCATCTAGAGGGCTACTTTATTCAACTAGGAGGCCTATTATTCATCTAGAGGGCTACTTTATTCATCTAGAGGGCTACTTTATTCAACTAGGAGGCTACTTTATTCATCTAGAGGGCTACTTTATTCATCTTAGAGGGCTACTTTATTCAACATAGGAGGCTACTTATTCATCTTAGAGGGCACTTTATTATCTAGAGGGCTACTTTTTCATCTGAGGGCTACTTTATTCAACTAGGAGGCTACTTTATTCATCTAGAGGGCTACTTTATTCAACTAGGAGGCTACTCTTATTGGTCTATTCTATCTAGAGGGCTACTTTATTCATCTAGAGGGCTACTTTATTCATCTAGAGGGCACTTTATTCATCTAGAGGGCTACTTTATTCATCTAGAGGGCTACTTCTCAATAACTGAGTGGAGATGACAGATGGTGTGTATCTGTATCCTTTGGTTTGACCGAAGAGAAACAGACAAGAAGAGACGACAGGTGGAGACAGACAGAGAGACAGACAGGAGACACCCTAGGGGGTGGTAGAGACAGACAGAGAGACAGACAGGTGGAGACAGACAGAGAGGACCAGACAGGGACTCTAGGGGGTAGAGTAGAAAAAGAGAAGAGACAGAACAGAGAGACAAGACAGACAGAGACAGACAGAGAGACAGACAGAGAGACAGACAGAGAGGTACAGGATCAGAGAGACAGACAGAGATACAGACAGAGAGACAGACAGAGAGACTGACAGAGATACAGACAGAGAGACAGACAGAGAGACAGACCAGTAGAGACAGACAGCGAGGCAGACAGGAGACCCTAGGGGTGGTAGAGACAGACAGACAGACAGAGAGACAGACAGAGAGACAGACAGACAGGAGACACTAGGGATGGTAGAGACAGACAGAGAGACAGACAGGAGATAGACAGGAGACCCTAGGGATGGTAGAGACAGAGAGACAGACAGAGAGACAGACATAGACAGACAGGGGACCCTAGGACAGGTAGAGGCAGGTAGAAACAGACAGGAGACCCTAGGACAGACAGAGACAGGGAGAGACAGACAGGAGACCCTAGGCCAGGTAGAGACAGACAGGAGACCCTAGGACCGGTAGAGACAGACAGGAGACCCTAGGACAGGTAGAGACAGACAGGAGACCCTAGGACAGGTAGAGACAGACAGGAGACCCTAGGACAGGTAGAGACAGGGAGAGACAGACAGGAGACCCTAGGACAGGTAGAGAGAGGGAGAGACAGACAGGAGACCCTAGGGCAAGTAGAGACAGACAAGAGACCCTAGGACAGGTAGAGACAGGGGAGACATGGACAGACATACAGGCAGACAGACAGACATCGTAGGTAAGAGTGACGATGATTGAGAACAATGGATTTAGTTAGGAGCTGATACATCATAATTGTTTGTGTTCCATGGACAGATGGCCGTAGCTCAAACAGATTTGGGACTAGGCTACGATATCACAAAGCCTCCATGCATATTTGGGGATTTTTCTCTAACCTCATACTGAACAATAAATGAATACAATATGAGTCACACATGGCTGGTGGAAGAGATTCGTTTTTTAGGATTTGCTCTTGCCGTTGGTTCTGAAATCTTTTTTTTATTTTTATAAAAACACTTTATTTTACAAGAATAGTCTGAGATAGAGGAAAGACACAGACAAAGCCCTCTAGGTTCACACTGTAGCACTCCCATGTTTCCTACTGCCAGACCAGGAGGCTTTAACACCATACTAGTCTATACTTCTCTATTCTATAGTAGATTGAAAACAGGCACACTGTAAAAACATATTGAATCTACTCAAAAAACTAAAATAAATTTTAAACAAGTAAAGTCATTCCAGGGAATTAATAATAGAGAGCAAATGTGTTGGATTTACTGATAATATGATGAAATATGACTTGATACTCGTGTTTGAAAACGCTTTATATTGAAAAGTGTTTAATGTATTTGACAATTTGACATTTTAACCCACTTTGGCAGGCATTGTGGAGCACAAGGCTCGATCCTCCAGCAGTAAACTACCTGAAGGTAGAATTACAGTCTCCACAGTGTATATTCCACCAGCAGTAAACTACCTGGAGGTAGAACTACAGTCTCCAAAGTGGTCATATTCCAGCAGATAAACTACCTGGAGGTAGAATTAACAGTCTCCACAGTGTATTTCCACCAGCAGTAAACTATGGAGGTAGAAACTAACAAGCCTCCACAGTGTATATTCCACAGCGAAGCTATAACTACCTTTGGAGCGTGAGAACTACAGTCTCCACAGTGTATATTCCACCAGGCATTAAACTAACCTGGAGGTAGATACAGTCCCCACAGTGTATATTCCACACGAGCAGATAAACTACCTGGAGGTAGAACTACAGTCTCCCACGTGTATATTCACACCAGCAATAACTACCTGGAGGTAGAACTACCGTCTCCACAGTGTATAATTCCACCAGCAGTAAACTATCCTGGAGGTAGAATACGATCTCCACAGTGTATATTCCACAGTCAGTAAACTTACCTGGAGTGTAGAACTACAGTCTTCCAACAGTGTAATATTCACCAGCAGTAACTACCTGGAGGTAGACTACAGTCCTCCACAGTGTAATAATTCCAACCAGTAGTAAATACCTGGAGTAGAACTACAGTATCCACAGTGTATATTCCACCAGCAGTAAAACTATCCTAGAAGGTAGAACTCTACAGTTCTCCAACAGTGTATATTCCACCAAAGTACTCCGCAAGATGAACATACACAGATCTCAAAGCGCAGGAGGTATGAGTTCACATGCAGAACTAACACGAGGAGCTCAGTCTCCCCAGTGTATATTCGCACCACCGCAGTAACTACCCTGGAGGTAGAACTACAGTACCCGGTCTACAACAGAATCCACAGGTAATACAAGTAAATAGCATCCACCCTAGTGTATGCACATCCACCGTGTACTCCCGAGGTAGAACTACAGTCGCCACAGTGTAAGTTCACACCAGCAGTAGAACTATACTCCTGGATGGTAGAACTACAATCAGTCTCATTTACGAGTGTATATTCCACCAGCAGCTAAACTATCCTCCTGGAGGTAGAACTACAGTCTCACACAGTGTAATTCCACCAGCAGAGCTAATACTATACTCTGGAGTAGACTACAGTCTCTCACAGTGTATATTCCACCAGCCAGTACTATAGCTCTGGGGTAGAACTACAGTCTCCCAGTTGTGATATTCCACACAGGCAGTAAACTACTCCTGGAGGTAGACAACTCTAACAAGTACTCCACTAGTTGGTTATAATTGCCTACCCAGCAGTAAAACTACGCTGGAGGTAGAACTACGAGTCTCCACAGTGGTATTAATTCCAGCACCACGCAGTACCTACCAGGAGGTAGAAGCTAATCTCCGCAGTTCTGGATCACAGCGTAACCGGGTTAGATGAATCTACAGCCAACGCCCAAGTATGAAGTCCATACAGTTTCACTTGAGTAATAGGAGTAGAACTAAGTCTCAACGTGTAACCACGAGTACACCAGCGTAGATATGCTGGACTAACGACACTGCAGAAATAGTTAGGTGATGGTGGGAATGGTTTTAAAATTCTACTTCTGGAATGTACCAACGGTGGCACAGCGTACATTACAAATCTGATGGCACACACAATCGAATCTGCTTAAAAAAACTAACTAAATATGAAAATTGATTTTTTTTTATTCTTAAACACTGCATTGAACATTGTGTAAAATAAATCAATAGAGTCTAAAAAATGTTGAATTCAACCACAAGTGTCATCTTACTAAAACCGGGCAAGAATGTTTCCAAGAACTATAACATTAATCAACTTTAGAGAAGATTTATTATTATTTCTATTATTATTAAATGTTCTCTCCACATATTATATATAAAACTGTAGTTACCAACGAGACAAAGCCCTCCCTCAGGTCAACACAGAGACAAAGCCCTCCCTCCAGGTCAACACAGAGACAAATGCCCCCCTTTCCAGGTCACACAGAGACAAAGCCTCCTCCAGGTCAACACAGAGACAAAAGCTCTCCTCCAGGTCAACACCAGAGACCAAGCCTCCTCCAGCGTAAAACAGAGACAAAGCCTCCTCCCAGGTCAACACCGAGACAAAGTCTCCTCCAGGTCACACAGTCGACAAACGGCCTCCAGGTCCAACACAGAGACAAAAGCCCTTCAGTCAACACAGAGACAAGCCCTCCCAGGTCACCACAGGAGACCAAGCCGCCTCCAGGTCAACACAGAGACCAAGCCCTCCAGGTCAACACAGAGACAACAGTCCCTCTCCAGGTCAACACAGAAGACAAAGCTTCTCCAGGTCAACACAGAGAACAAGGCCATCAAGGTCAGACAACAGAGCCAAAGCTCTCCAGGTCACACACAGAGACAAGCCTCACAGGTCACACAAGAGACAAAGCTCTCCAGGTCACACAGAGACAAGGCCCTCACGGTCAACAACAGAGAGCAAAGCCCTCCAGGTCAAACAGAGACAAAGCCCCTCCAGGTAACACAGAGACAACAGGTCCTCAGCGTCAACACAGAGACAAGCTCTCCCTCCAGGTAACACAGAGACAAAGCCCTCCAGGTAACACAAGAGACACAAGCCCTCCAAGGTCAACACAGAGACAAAGCTCTCCCTCCAGTGTCACACAGAGACAAGCTCTACCAGGGTCAACACAGAGACCAAAGCCCTCCAGGTCCACACAGAGAACAAAGCCCTCCTCCAGGTCAACACAGAGCACAAAAGCCCTCTCCAGGTCAACACAGAGAAAAGCCTCAGGTCAACACAGAGACCAAAGCTCTCCAGGTCAACAAGAGACAAGGCCTCAGGTCTAACACAGAGACAAAGCCTCCAGGTCAACAAGAGACAAAAGCCCTCCAGGTCAACACAGAGACAAGCCCTCAGGTCAACACCAGAGACAAAGCTTCCCTCCAGGTCAAACACAGTAGACAAAGCCCTCCAGGTCAACACAGAGGAACAAAGGCCCTCCAGGGTCAACACAGAGAAAACGCTCTCCTCAGGTCAACACACGAGACAAGCCCTCGCAGGTCAAAACAGAGACAATGCCTCCTCCAGGTCAACACAGAGACAAAGCCCTCCCTCCAGGTCAACACAGAGACAAAGCCCTCCAGGTCAACACAGAGACAAAGTCCTCCAGGTCAACACAGAGACAAAGCCCTCCAGGTCAACACAGAGACAAAGCCCTCCAGGTCAACACAGAGACATGGTTACAATGTTCTATAGCACAAGGCAGCAGTAGTTAACGGCCACTGCAACTGAATTTACCACGATGAGAAAAACTTAGAACGGACTAGTGATCTTCTGAAATAACTGGGGCAATTTCATGAATTAATTCAGACACAAGGCCCACTGCATTACATGAATTATGCTTAAGCACTGCAGCTAGATGATTCACATATTCAATAGGGCACTTCAGGAGCTCTGGTAGGTTTGCAGGATTAGCAGCAGTGGAAACCGAGCAACGGTCTTGATCAATATATTGATCCTCTTCCTGCCTCCTCACTGAGACCTGCATTCAATTTACCAACAATTAGATCCACCAGCAGGTTAATGTGGATGTTAATCTGGTGTGCTGGGGAGGATACTTCCTCTTTTCGCTCTCTTTCTAACACACATTGTCTATCTCTCTCTATTTCTCCTGCCATCAGTTTCCCTCTCTCCAGTCTCTCTCTCCAGTCTCTCTCTCTMTTTATCTTCCCATCAGACTCCCTCTCTCCAGTCTCTCTCTCCAGTCTCTCTCTATTTCTCCTGCCGTCAGTTTCCCTCTCTCCAGTCTCTCTCTCCAGTCTCTCTCTATTTCTCCTGCCATCAGTTTCCCTCTCTCCAGTCTCTCTCTCCAGTCTCTCTCTCTTTATCTTCCCATCAGCTTCCCTCTCTCCAGTCTCTCTCTCCAGTCTCTCTCTCTTTATCTTCCCATCAGTCTCCCTCTCTCCAGTCTCTCTCGCCAGTCTCTCTCTCTTTATCTTCCCATCAGTCTCCCTCTCTCCAGTCTCTCTCTCTTTCTCGCATCAGTCTCTCTCTTTTTCCTCCCATCAGTCACACTCTCTGTCCAGTATCTCTCTTTCTCCTCCCATCAGTTTCTCTCTCCA
>NW_019944794.1:117328-131311 GCF_002910315.2 Salvelinus sp. IW2-2015 | reverse complement strand
GTCTCTCTCTTTCTCCTCCCATCAGTTTCTTCTCCAGTTCTCTCTTTCTCCTCCCTCAGTTTTCTCTCCAAGTCTTCTCTCTTTCTCCTCCCCATCAGTTTCTCTCTCCAGTCTCTCTCTTTGTCTCCTCCATCAGTTTTTCTCTCTCAGTCTCTCTCTTTCTCCTCCCATCAGTTTTCTCCTCTCCAGTTCTCTCTTTCTCCTCTGTCAGTCTCTCCTTTCTCTCTCTGGTCTCTCTCTCTCTTTTCTCTCCGTTCTCTCTCTTTCTCTCCATCGTCCCTCTCTAATTTTTCTCCTACAGTCTCTCTCTCCAGTCACGCCTATTCTCATCCTCCCTGCTCCATTCTCTCTTCTCTCTCTTCTCTCTCCAGTCTCTCTTCTTTCTCTACCATCGTCTCTATTTCAAATTCTCTTCTCTCTCTTTCTCCTCCTGTCAGTCTCTCTCTTTCTCTCTCTGGGTCTCTCTCTCTCTTTCTCTCCAGTCTCTCTCTTTCTTCTCCCATCAGTCTCTCTATTTTTCCTCCTACCAGTCTCTCTCTCCAGTCACCCTATTTCTCATCCCTCCCTCGCTCCATTCTCTCTCTCTCTCTCTCTCTCTCCAGTCTCTCTCTTTCTCCTCCCATCGGTCTCTATTTCCAATCTCTCTGTTTCTCCTCCCATCAGTCTCTCTCTTTCTTTCTTTCTCTCTCTCTCTCTCTCTCTCTCCAGTCTCTCTATTTCTCCTCTCGTCAGTCTTTCACTCCAGTCTCTCTCTTTCTCCTCCTGCCAGTCTATTTTTATCTCAAGTTTCTCTTGCTTTCCCTTCTAAACACTCTCTTTCTTGCTCTGTGTCTCTCGCTTTCTCTCTTTTTCTCAAGTTCAATTCAATTCAATTCAAATGGACATTATTGGAATGGGAAACATACACTGAGTATACAAAACATTAAGGACACCTGCTCTTTCCATGACATTATTTAGACTGACCTGGCGAAACCTGTGCAAATAGTTGAAGAACAAAAGGACAACTAAATATGGGTTGTATTTACAATGGTGTTTGTTATTCACTGGTTGCCGGTTTCTTGTGACAACAGGTCACAAATATTGCTGCTGTGATGGCACACTGTGGTTTTTCTCCCAATAGATATGGGAGTTTATCAAAATTGGATTTGTTTTCAAATTCTTCGTGGGTCTATGTATTCTGAGGAAAATATGTGTCTCTAATATGGTCTTACATTTGGCAGGAGATTATGAAGTGCAGCTCAGTTTCCACCACATTTTGTGGCATTATTTATTTAATAGGGTCAAATTTGTCTCCACTTTTGTGGTTTGGGGTAATCAGGCCTTGATTCCAAATATTGGGAAAGATGACAGAGATGAGGACGATGTTAAAGAGTATAAGTATAGATAAATGCAATTTGTGGTCTGTATATTTTATAATTTAATTTAGGATACCATCAACACCACAGGCCTTTTTTTGGGTTGGAGGGTTTGTATTTTGTCCTGTAGTTCATTCAATGTAATTGGAGGATCCAGTGTGTTCTGGAAGTCTTTAATTAATAGCTGATTCTAAGATTTGTAACTGATTATGTGTTTTTGCTGTTTATGTTTTTTTTGTTTGTTCTTTTTGTTTGTTTGTGCCATAGCCTGGAGGAATTAATGTGGAAGTGAGGGAGATTTTCGATTCTCCGGTGCCCGGGAGGGAGACGGCTCGAAAGCTACTGCAGGTCCATCAGAACTCACTAGATTTCCGCACATTGGCCGCTGAGAGTTCCTGGAGTCAGGAGGCTCTGTTTGACACCTTCCTCCATGGACTGTCAGAGGGGATAAAGGACGAGCTCGCAGCTCGGGAAATACCTCTGGACCGCGATTCCCTCATAGTCCTGGCGATTAGGATTGATGGACGACAACGAGAACGCAGGTGTGAGAGGAGGTCGGGTCTCAGGAACACTCGTTCGTCTGCTTGCACCCGTCCAAAGGAATCCGGAAATCCCCGAAGTTGGTATTTCCGAGGAGAGCCGGAAACACCCGAGGTTCCCAGAGAATCATCGGCGACGGGTGAGTTGGATACTCCTGAGCCGATGCAACTGGGAAGAGCTAGGTTATCGTTTGGGAAATGCTCACATAGGCTGAATTCTAACTGTTGTCTGTACTGTGGAGGGGCTGAACATGATATAACCACTTGCCCAGTTAACTTCTTTGTGATAGGGGGCAGCATTTTCACTTTTGGATGAATTGCGTGCCCATAGTGAACTGCCTCCTACTCTGTCCCAGATGCTAACATATGCATATTATTATTACTATTGGATATAAAACACTCTGAAGTTTCTAAAACTGTTTGAATGATGTCTGTGAGTATAACAGAACTCATATGGCAGGCAAAAACCTGAGAAAAAATCCAAACAGGAAGTGAGAGTTCTGAGGCTGGTCGATGTTCAACTCATCGCCAATTCAATTCCCTGTAAGATATGGATCTGTTTGCACTTCCTACGCCTTCCACTAGATGTCAACAGTCTGTAGAACGTGGAATGAAGCCTCTACTGATGTTGAGCCGGATGGGAGGTGTTTCAGTCAATGGTCTGGCAGAATGCCAGTTCCTGGTCACGCGCGTTCCAAACGATATCGTCTTGCTTTCCATAACTTCTAGAGACACAAAGGAATTCTCCGGTTGGAACGTTATTGGATAGTTATGATAACAACATCCTGAAGATTGATTCTCTACTTAGTTTGACCAGTTTATTCGACCTGTTATATAACTTTTTGAAGTTTTCGTCCGAGTTCGCCTGCATCTGCGCGAGCATTTGGACATGTGCACTAAACATGCTAGCAAAAGTAGCTACTTCGACATAAGTAATGGACATTATCGAACAAAACAACGATTTATTGTGGAACTAGGATTCCTGRGAGTGCATTCTGATGAAGATCATCAAAGGTAAGGGAAGATTTATGATGTACTTTCGTATTTCTGTTGACTCCAAGATGGCGGAGAAATGTTGTTATATCTGAGATTATTGCATGGTGTGCTTTTTCCGTAAAGGTTTTTTGAAATCTGACACAGCGGTTGCATTAAGAACAAGTGTATCTTTAATTCTATGTAAAACATGTATCTTTCATCAAAGTTTATGTTATTTGACGTGGCTCTCTGCAATTTCTCCGGATATTTTGGAGGCATTTCAGAACATGGCGCCAATGTAAACTGAGATTTGTGGATATAAATATGTACATTATCGAGAAAAAAAAACATAAATGAATTGTGTAACATGATGTCCTATGAGTGTCATCTGATGAAGATCATCAAAGGTTAGTGATTAATTTTATCTCTATTTCTGCTTTTTGTGACTACTATCTGTGGCTGTGTTTTTCTGTGACTAAGTACTGAGCTAACATAATCGTTTGGTGTGCTTTCGCCGTAAATCCTTTTTGAAATTAGACATGTTGGCTGGATTCACAACATGTATAGCTTTAATTTGGTGTCTTTCATGTGTGATTTCATGAAGCAGATCGGGGAAAAAAACAGAATGTCGTCAAGGTAGACAAACATGAAATCACATATCCGCCGCCGCTGTCGACGTACCTGGAGAAGAGCTCGGGCGGCAATTCGCAAGACCAACTCCAGGTATCGTCGACAAGCAGACCGTTGCCGGACCCCAGCTCCCCGCTATCGCATTGGGCAGAGGGTATGGCTTTCCACTCGGGACCAGCCCCTTCAGGTGGAGTCCCGCAAACTGTTCCCCCATTTCTTCAGTCCTTTCTCCATCTCTAGGGTCCTTAGTTCCACTGCTGTCTGTCTTGTGTTACCCCGTAGTTTTTGTATCCACCCAACTTTCCATGTCTCTTTGATTAAGCTCATGTCTCACAGCCCTTTGTCTTCTGTCTCCAGGCCCATCCCTCCCCCCGGGTCATCGATGGCCATCCGGCATACACGGTGAAACGCCTCCTTAGTATTCGACCACGGGGCAGGGGTTTCCAGTACCTGGTTGACTGGGAAGGTTACGGCCATGAGGAGAGGTGCTGGGTTGCCGCTAGAGACATCCTGGAGCCGGCCCTCATCGCCGACTTTCACCCCCGATATCCCGGTCAGCCAGGTTTGCGCCCAGGTAGGGCGCCAGGTGGTGTCCCTAGAGGGGGGGGTATTGTCACACCCTGATCTGTTTCACCTGTCTTGGTGATTGTCTCCACCCTCCTCCAGGTGTTTCACGTTTTCCCCATTAGTCCCCAGTGTATTTATCTCTGTGTTTCCTGTCTCTCTGTGCCAGTTCGTCTTGTTTTCCCCATTAGTCCCCAGTGTATTCTTATCTCTGGGTTTCCCCGTCTCTCTGTGCAGTTCCGTCTTGTTCTTCCCCATAGTCCCCAGTGTATTTATCTCTGTGGTTTCCCGTCTCTCGTGCCAGTCGTCTTGTTTTGCCAAGGTCACAGCGGTTTCTTCTAGCTCCTATTTTCCCAGTTTCTGTTTTTCCTAGCTGGTTTTGACCCTTGCCCTGTCTGACGCCGAATCCGCCTGCCGGACCACTCTGCCTGTTCTGACCTCGAGCCTTGTATGTTTGGACGCAGATCTGGTTTATGAACTCTAGCCATGTCCACGACCTGCCTTTTGTACAATAAATATCGGAGCCAATTCATCTGCCTCCTGCCTCCAGTAACATATTTAATACCACCACCCACACCACCAGATCTCTGCGAAAGAGAATAATAGAAAGAGAAGAAAGCAAGAGGAGAGAGAGAGAGAGAGAGAGAGAGAGAGAGAGAGAGAGAGAGAGAGAGAGAGAGAGAGAGAATCAAGGCTGCCACACACCAATTCTCAGAATCACAGAACACTGCAATCTGTTATTTTAGTTGTATCTTAGAGAGAAATCAAAACTATGAAAAAGTGCAAAGCAGAACTGGAGAAAGAAGGACTAAATAGTGTCTGAGAGAGGTCAATTCTGAGAGAGTTGAAGTCTGAGCAAAGTAAGATCTGAGAGAGATAAAGTGTAAAAGAGGTCAAGTCTGAGAAGTAAAGTCTGAGAAGTAAAGTCTGAGAGGTAATAATGTCTGAGAAGTAAAGTCTGAGAGAGGTCAAGTCTGAGAGGTAATAATGTCTGAGAGAAAAGTCTGAGAGAGTTAAAGTCTGAGAGGTAAAGTCTGAGGGAGTAAAAGTGTGAAGTCTCGTCTTAAATCTTTCCCAGGTGGAAGTTATTCTGTTGTCATTGACAACCCCTAACTCACCATTAGTCTCTCTGACTCCAAAAGAGGACATTACATTAGCCAATCACAGTAGAGGACATTACATTAGCCAATCACAGTGGAGGACATTACATTAGCCAATCACAGTGGAGGACATTACATTAGCCAATCACTGTAGAGGACATTACATTAGACCACTGTGCACCATCAGAGAGTCAGTCCATAACATTTAATTTAGAAAGCATTTCATCACCAAGCCTATCTCTGACCTTTTTAACCTGTCTCTCCTCTCTGGGGRGGTTCCCATTGCTTGGAAGGCAGCAGCGCTTTGTCCTTTATTTAAAGGGGGAGATCAAGCTGATCCTAACTGTTAAAGGCCTATTTCTATTTTGCCCTGTTTATCAAAAGTGTTGGAAAAACTTGTCAATAATCAACTGACTGGCTTTCTTGATGTCTATAGTATTCTCTCTGGTTTCTGCTCAGGTTATGGATGTGTCACTGCAACCTTAAAGGTCCTCAATGATGTCACCATTGTCTTTGATTATAAGCAATATTGTGCTGCTATTTTTAATTCACTTGGCCAAAGCTTTTGATACGGTAGACCATTACATTCTTGTGGGCCGGCTAAGGAGTAGTGGTGTCTCTGAGGGGTCTTTGGCCTGGTTTGCTAACTACCTCTCTAAGAGTGCAGTGTATAAAGTCAGAACATCTGCTGTTTCAGCCACTGCCTGTCACCAAGGGAGTACCCCAAGGCTCGATCCTAGGCCCCACACTCTTCTCAATTTACATCAACAACATAGCTCAAGCAGTAGGAAGCTCTCTCATCCATTTACATGCAGATGATACAGTGTCATTCTCCCCGGATTTTATGTTAAATGCTCTACAACAAACTTTTCTCCAGTGTCCTACAAGCTTTCTCTCGAACACCTCCATTACAAAGGTCATGTGGTTTGGTTAGAAGAATGACCCTCTCCCCACAGGTGTGATTTCTACCTCTGAGGTGTTCAGAGCTTGAGGTAGTCACCTCATACAAGTACTTGGGAGTATGGCTAGACGGTACACTGTCCTTCTCTCAGCACATATCAAAGCTCCAGGCTAAAGTTAAATCTAGACTTGGTTTCCTCTACCGTAATTGCTCCTCTTTCATCCCAGCTGCCAAACTAACCCTGATTCAGATGAACATCTTACCCATGCTAGATTACGGAGACATAATTTATAGATCGGCAGTTATGGGTGCTCTCGAGCGACTAGATGTTCTTTACCATTCGGCCATCAGATTTGCCACCAATGCTCCTTATAGGACACATCACTGCACTCTATACTCATCTGTAAACTGGTCATCTCTGTATACCCGTCACAAGACCCACTGGTTGATGCTYATTTATAAAACCCTCTTAGGCCTCACTCCTGCCTATCTGAGATATCTACTGCAGCCCTCATCCTCCACATACAACACCCGTTCTGCCAGTCACATTCTGTTAAAGGTCCCCAAAGCACACACATCCCTGGGTCGCTCGTCTTTTCAGTTTGCTGCAGCTAGCGACTGGAACGAGCTGCAACAAACACTCAAACTGGACAGTTGTATCTCAATCTCTTCATTCAAAGACTCAATCATGGACACTCTTACTGACAGTTGTGGCTGCTTTGTGTGATGTATTGTTGTCTCTACCTTCTTGCCCTTTGTGCTGTTGACTGTGCCCAATAATGTTTGTACCCTGTTTTGTGCTGCTACCATGTTGTGCTGCTACCATGTTGTGCTGCTACCATGTTGTGCTGCTACCATGTTGTTGTTATGTTGTGTTGCTACCATGCTGTGTTGTCATGTGTTGCTGCCTTGCTATAATGTTGTCTTAGGTCTCTCTTTATGTTGTGGTGTCTCTCTTGTCGTGATGTGTGTTTTGTCCTATATTTATATATGTATATTTATTTTTTAGCGCAGCCCCCGTCCCGCAGGAGACCTTTTGCCTTTTGGTAGACCGTCATTGTAAATAAGAATTTGTTCTTAACTGGCTTGCCGAGTTAAATAAAGGTTAAGTAAATAAAATAAAAATAAAAATGTCTCTGTTAGCTGTCATTTTAATTGTGCTGCCACCAGTGAATTGCATTCCAAATAGCACCCTATTCCCTATGTAGTGCACTACTTTTAAACAGAGCACTACATAGGGAATAGGGTGCCATTTGGGATGGTTCCATGTAGTGATGCATAATGGACGTCCAGGGGAAACAGTAATAGTTGTATTTTTCTCTTTAATGATGTTCTTCTTCTTCTTCCCCAGGACATGGGTAGCATCCCAAATGACTACATATTCCTGACAATTTGCATAACATGTTTTTGGTGGGAGTTTGTTGACATTTAAATTGAGGAACATTATGACTCCCTCTCTCTGCCTCTATTTCTCCCCTCTTTCTCTCTCTCTCTCTCTCTGCCTCTATTTCTCCCCTCTTTCTCTTATTCTCTCTGCCTCTATTTCTCCCCTCTTTCTCTCTCTCTCTGCCTATATTTTCTCCCCTCTTTCTCTCTCTCTCTCTCGCCTCTATTTCTCCCCTCTCTCTCTTCTCGCCTCTATTTCTCCCCTCTCTTTCTCTCTCTCGCCTCTATTCCCCCCTCTTCTCATCTGCCCTCTAATTCTCCCATATTTCTCTCTCTCTGCCTCTAATTATCTCCTCTTTCTCTCTCTGCCTCTATTTCTCCCCTCTTTCTCTCTCTCTGCCTCTAATTCTCTCCTCTTTCTCTCTCTGCCTCTATTTCTCCCCTCTTTCTCTCTCTCTGCCTCTATTTATCCCCTCTTCTCTCTCTCTGCCTCTATTACTCCCCTCTCTCTCTGCCTCTATTTCTCCCCTCTCTCTCTCTGCCTCTATTTCTGTCAGTTTCGCTGGAATAATCATCGGACCAATGATGACATATTTAATAGAGAAAACACAAAAACAAAACACTAAAGAAATCAACAAAACATGACGACAATGGAGTGCTCACAGGCAACTACACATAAACAATATCCCACAAAACACAGGTGGAAAGAAAGCTACCTAAATATGATCCCCAATTAGAGACAACGATTACCAGCTGCCTCTAATTGGGAATCATACACAATCACCAACATAGAAAAACAAACCTAGAACCACACATAAAATAATAAACTAGACTAACCCCCCAGTCACGCCCTGACCTACTCTACCATAGAAAATAAGGACTCTCTATGGTCAGGACGTGACAATTTCTTCCCTCTTTCTCTCTCCCCTCCCTCTATCCCTCCTTCACTCCAACTTCCAGTCGTTACCTGTTGTTGCTGTCATCCAATAAGATCACTGATTACTGTTCTCACCTTCACAGTTTGATTTTATTTATTAGAATCTCCATTAGCTAGACTTAATGGTGTCCGGCGTTTAACGGAAATACATTACTGACAAAAGACTTAACAATTTACATACATTACCAGTCAAAAGTTTATTTGTACTATGTTTTACATTGTATAACAATAGTGAAGACATCTAAACTATTAAATAACAAATATGGATACATGTAGTAACCAAAGAAGTGTTAAACAAATTAAAATATATTTTATATTTGAGATTCTTCAAAGTAGCCACCCTTTGCCTTGATGACAGCTTTGGAGCATTCTCTCAACCAGCTTCATGAGGAATGCTTTTCCAACAGTCTTGAAGGAGTTCCCACATATGCTGAGCACATCTTGTATGCTTTTCCTTCACTCTGCTGTCCAAATCATCCCAAACAATCTCAATTGGGTTGAGGTTGGGGGATTGTTGAGGCCAGGTCATCTGATACAGCACTCCATCACTCTCTTTCTTAGTCAAATAGCGCTTACACAGCCTGGAGGTGTGTTGGGTCATTGTCCTGTTATTATTGTCCCACGAAGCGCAAACCTGATGGGATCGCATATCGCTGCAGAATGTTGTGGTAGCCATGCTGGTTAATGTGTGCCTTGAATTCTAAAATAATCACTGACAGTTTCACCCGCAAAGCACCATCACACCATCACACCTCCTCCTCCATGCTTCACGGTGGGAACCACACATCCATTCACCTACTCTGCGTCTCACAAAGACACGGCGGTTGGAACCAAAAATATCAAATTTGGACTCATCAGACCAAAGGACAGATTTCCACTGGTCTAATGTCCATTGCACATGTTTCTTGGCCCAAGCAAGTCTCTTCTTCTTATCGGTGTCCTTTAGTAGTGGTTTCTTTGCAGTAATTCGACCATGAAGGCCTGATTCACAGTCTCCTCTGAACACATGATGTTGAGATGTGTCTGTTACTAGAACTCTGTGAAGCATTTATTTGGGCTGCAATTTCTGAGGCTATTAAACTCTAATGAACGTATCCTCTGCAACAGAGGTAACTCTGGGTCTTCCTTTCCTGTAGCGGTCCTCATGAGAGCCAGTTTCATCATAGCACTTGATGGTTTTTGCGACTGCACTTCAAAATTCTTGAATTTTTCTGCATTGATTGGCCTTTGTGTCTTTAAGTAATGATTGACTGTCAATTCTCTTTGCTTATTTGAGCTGCTCTTGCCATAATATGGACTTGGTCTTTTAATAAATAGGGCTATCTTCCGTATTCCATTACTACCTTGTCACAAAACAACTGATTGGCTGTTTTGATGTCTATAGTATTCTCTCTGGTGTGCAATCTGGTTTCCGCTCAGGTTATGCATGTGTCACTGCAACCTTAAATGTCCTCAATGATGTCACCATTGTCCTTGAGTCTAAGCAATGTTGTGCTGCTGTCCATGTATTGCTACCACTGTATCATCCAAGCTATTATCTAAGTGAGTTTCAGAGATGGTCAGAATTTGAATGTCATCTGTTACTAGCAAGTTATTGATTTCATGAACCTTGTTTCTTAAGCTACTAGTTAGTGCAGGGTGAGCTGGACATAGTGGACTTCCTACTAGGGCAAACCACCTCAGTGCTAACAGTATTACTCTGGTTCATAGGCATATGAGAACATCCTGTCGGGTTGTATCACCGCCTGGTATGGCAACGGCACCGCCCACAACTGCAGAGCTCTCCAGAGGGTGGTGCGGTCTGCACAACGCATCACCGGGGGCAAACTACCTGCCCTCCAGGACACCTACAGCACCCGATGTCACAGGAAGGCCAAAAAGATCATCAAGGACAACAACCACCCGAGCCACTACCTGTTCACCCCGCTATCATCCAGAAACGAGGTCAGTACAGGTGCATCAAAGCTGGGACCGAGAGATTGAAAAACAGCTTCTATCTCAAGGCCATCAGATTGTTAAACAGCCACCACTAGCACAGAGAGGTGGCTGCCTACCTACAGACTTGGTATCATTGGCCACTTTAATAAATGGAACACTAGTCACTTTAATAATGCCAATTTAAGAATCTTTACATATCTCGCATTACTCTTCTCATATGTATATACTGCATACTGTATCCTTCACTGTCTATTCTTTACTATCTATTGTACCTTAGCCACTTAGCCCATATATTTTATACTTCTATATTCTCATCCCATTCCTTTACTAGATTGTGTGTATTAGGTTTTGTTGTGGAATAGTTAGATATTCGATTTAGTTGTGGAATAGTTAGATATTCGATTTAGTTGTGGAATAGTTAGATATTCGATTTAGTTGTGGAATAGTTAGATATTACCTGTTAGATTCTGCTGCACTGTCGGATCTAGAAGCACAAACATTTTACTACACTCACATTAACATCTGCTAACCACGTGTATGTGACCAATAACATCTGCTAACCATGTGTATGTGACCAATAACATCTGCTAACCATGTATATGTGACCAATAACATCTGCTAACCATGTGTATGTGACCAATAACATCTGCTAACCATGTGTATGTGACCAATAAACACTGCTAATCATGTCGTGTTATTGAACCAATAACATCTGCTAACCATGTGTTGTGAACAAAAACACTTTGATTTGATTGCATTACTCGATACAATAGCTGTAGGATCAGCGAAGCATTCAGTCAGTTAGAGAACATACATTTAGGTTATTAACAGGTTGTTCTAACCTAACGCCCCCTGGGATAATGTACATTTACTGAAGTATTATGACAAATAGCGACACAACGTAGTGGATTACATTGAGCTGTGGGGCCTTGGGTCATTGATCAAGTTCATGTCTCTAACGCGGCCTATAATGCTGTGAAAGGATCCAGGACCAAATGATTTGGTGGATGCCATCTCTCCTTATAATGGGATACGCAGCTTGTTTAACCCAGAGGTATCAAGATAATGTCAATACATGTTACATTCCACAGAGCCTGTAATCTCGTAGCCCATTATGAAAGGGATAAACTGTTCTGCTGGAACTCAGTGCCACGATTAGGGATAGCAGCAGGCCCCGATATTATGCGGCGTTTTGCGTGTCAAGTAAGTGGACCCAATTAATTCTTTAAATCTGTCTCAGTGTTTTGAGACGCCCTTCATAATGTCATTCGACACCAACATAAACCATGACAAAGTATCAGCACCAACGGTGATCTACTCACAGCCTCAGGAACAACCTGGTATATCCTGAAACTGACCCCACAATGCACCATGACAGTAATCAGCCCCCGGTGACTGACTCACAAGCCCTCGGAAACAACCTGTTGCAATTCCTGAACTTTGACCCACATGAACCATGACAGTAATCCAACACCTCGCGGTGACGACTCACACCTCGGACAAGCAACCTGGTGATACCTGAAATTTACCCACATGAACTTACAGATCACGCCCCCGGTGAGCTGACTCACAGCTCAGGAAGCACACCTGGTATATCCTGAACTTTGACCCACACAATTAACCTTGAAGTTTCAGCCATTGACTCACTGCCTCGGGAAGCAACCTGGTGAAATCCTGAACTTTTGACCAGGAAAACCACAACTCCAGGCACATATATACCTCAGACCACTCGAACTCCCTATGACAATGCCCGGAATGAGATCCGGCCTCATGCCAGTTCTTGAAGCAGATTTGTTGTGAGGCTCAGAGCCACAGACCTGAGAAGAAGCAGCTAGTGAGGTCGCTACAGCTGCCGTTGCAGCACAGCAGACACGGCCCCAGCGAGGGGAGCCGCGGTGTCGCAGGAACGTCGTCCAGGCAGTATCTGAGCTAGGACACGGAGGTAGCTGGAGGGCATCCACGCCATGGTGGAGCAGACCCAAACCCCGGTAGAAAAGTTGTAGCAGCGTGGCTCAAGCAATTGTGAAAGTCTTTAAATCGGACGTGGGGGGTAGGAAGAGGCTGGCGCGCCGAGAAACGATCTTCTCTTCCTTCTGTTTCTGACGGC
This sequence comes from Salvelinus sp. IW2-2015, assembly GCF_002910315.2. Classification (NCBI taxonomy): domain Eukaryota; kingdom Metazoa; phylum Chordata; class Actinopteri; order Salmoniformes; family Salmonidae; genus Salvelinus; species Salvelinus sp. IW2-2015. Next base: position 118,879 of record NW_019944794.1, on the reverse strand, counting down.
AACCATTACAGTCACCTGAGAGTTGATCAACTGAGCATTTCTGTTCTAGCGCTAGATGAGGGTGGAGTGGGGACATTATTCATATCCAGGAAGCTTGCCGATTAATCCTCTACGTCCGCGTACAAGGATTGGTCCCGATTTCAAGAATAATTTCCTGAACAACTAGTCTTTAGAAAATATTTCACTATCCCCCCCTTCTCTGCTTGAAGTCCCAGTAAAATTTAACAGGTTCTGCAGGACGTATTTTACGGTAAGAGAAAATCTTTTCTGAGTGAGCTAGTACAAGTAACATCTGTCTTCTATATCTGAAGCCCTGGATGCAGCATAAACCGCGGCGGACTAAATGAAGCTTTACAATGCCTCGTACACCGTATAGCTATCTGTACTTACCGTCTTGTCCCTGGTCCTCTGATAAATAGCATACTTACATACTGTCTTGTCTCTGTTGTCCTTACCCTGGGAAAATAGCTTACCCTTAACTGCTACTGTCTTGTCCCGTTGTCCCTCTGGATAATAGCTACTGTACTCTACTGTCTTGTCCCTGTTATCCTTCTGGATAATAGCTACTCGGTACTCTACGTCTGTCCCTGTTGTCCCTCTGGATAATACTACTGTATCTACTGTATTGCCCCTGTTGTCCTTCTGGATAAATTAACGGGCTAACTGCTACTACTACCTGTCTTGTCCACTGTTGTCCTTCTGAAATTGTTACGCTAATATCGCTGTTGCCCTGGTATGCTAAACTGTAATCTGTCCCTGTTCTCTTCACTGGATAAATAGCTACTATCGTCCTATCTGTTTGTACCGTGTCTTTACTGGTAATGATCAGTACTCTCTGTAGTCTTCCGTCTATATAGCTGTGGTATTCTTCCTCCTACTGTCTTGTCCCTGTTGCGCCTTCAGGATAATAGACTACTGTACTCCTACTCTTAGTCCCTGTTGTCCTTCTGATAAAGTGAGTCTACTGTACATACGTTTGTCCCTGTTGTTCTCTTCTGGATTTAATTTTAGCTACTGTACTCTACGGTCTTGTCCCTGTTGTTCCTTCTGGATAATATGCTACTGTACTATACTGTTGTCCTGTTGCCTTCTGGATAATAGCTACGTGTACAGATTCTGTCCCTGTTGTCCTCTTGGATAATAGCTACTGTCATATACTATCTTGCCCTGTTGTCCTTCTGAAATAGCTACTATCATATTCTTGTCCCTGTTGTCCTTCTTGATAATAAGTACCTGTACTCTACTTTCTTGTCCTGTTGTCCTTCTGATAATAGTACTGTTCACTATACTGCCTTTGGCCCATGGTGATCCATTTCTGGATAATAGCTACTGTACTATACTGTCTTGTCCCTGTTTCGTCTTGGATAATAGCTACTTACTTATACTGTCTTGTCCCGGGTTGTCTTCTGATAATAGTTACTGTACTATAGCTGTCTTGTCCCTGTTGTCCTTTCTGGATAATGAGCTACTACTATACTGTCTTGTCCCCTTGTCCTTCTGGAAATAGCTACTGTACTCTACTGTCTTGTCCTGTTGTCTTCTGGAAATAGC
>NW_019944794.1:106383-117303 GCF_002910315.2 Salvelinus sp. IW2-2015 | reverse complement strand
GAAACAATAATCTATAAAAATATTTTAAGAGACCTAACCTGGACCTTCAAAAAGCACTAATAACCTCAGCGCTAACCCCTCGAGGTCTTACTGGCAGGTAGAGGAGTGCTATATAAATCATTCATCTCTCTTGTCTCTCTTCTTTCCTTTCTCCTCCCTCCTCCACCCTTCCTCACACTCCCCTTTATTTACCCTTTGGTCGTAGAAGAAGAGAGAGAAGAGAATAAAGACAGAGATAAAGACAGAGAGAGATAAAGAGAGAGAGGAGGATAAGACAGAGGAGAGAGGAGAGAGAGAGAGAGAGAGAGACGAGAGAGGAGAGAGAGAGAGAGAGAGAGATAAAGACATAGAGAGATAGAAGAGAAGAGAAGAGAGAGAGAAGAAGAGAAAGAGAGAGAGAGAGGAGAGGAGAAGAAATGAGAGAGAGAGAGAGAAGAGAAGAGGAGAAGAGAGAGAGAGAGAGAGAGAGAGAGAGAGAGAGAGAGAGAGGAGAGAGAGGCACTACAGTCTGCCTGCCATAAGTGAGGGACCAGTGTCTGACAGGCAATCAACCTGCACATGTACCTACTTGTGTGTTATTGTTATTGTTGATGTATGGTTATTTTGACCCTTGGTTATTGTTGTTACTGTTGTCCCGTTGACCATTTTTATTCTCATTTTATATTGTAATAGGCTTTGGCAATGTGTTACATTTACTCATGCCAATAGAAATTGAATTGCAATTGAATTGAGAGAGCAAACAGTGAGAGATGAGAGATTTCTGTACAGATCCTGTCAGCACTGGGCCTGACAGACTGGGCCCTGACCAGACCTGGGCCTGACAGACCTGGGCCCCTGACAGACCTGGGCCCTGACAGTAAAATCTCAGTAAGACAAAAAATATTGGTGTTCCAAAAAAAGTTTAGTTGCGTACACAATACAAGTTCCATTCTAGACCGTTCCGAGGAGCACAAAATATACTACACATACCTCGCCCCCTAAACATTCAAGCCACGAGGTCACTTCCACAAAGCTGTGAACGATCCTGAGAGACAGCAAGAAGGCCTTCTATGCCATCAAAAAGAAACATAAAAATACGAACATATTCAATTAGGATCTGGCAAAATACTAGAATCTGTTAAAGAACCATTGTCCGTTTATAGTTGTGAGGTTGGGGTCCGTTCACCGAACAAAAGAATTCACCAAAATGGGAACTAACACCAATGAGACTCTGCATTCAGAATTCTGCAAAAATATCCTCTTGGTTACAACGTAAAAAACAATTCGAAAACAAACCCAATTTGATGAACTTCATATCTATTGGGTGAAATAGCCACATGGTGCCATTACGAGGCAAGGTTCACCGTTCAAAGCAAAGGGCAACCGGTGGAAGAACAAGCATATATTATGTTTATATATCCGCTTTTGACCTTGACTTATTGCCACATCGTTACAAACATGTATATAGACATAATGCTTTACCGATAAGTGACGAGGAGTGTCCGCCACACCAACTGTAGCGTACATACCCAACCGAAAGCCATGGATTACAGAGCAACTTTGCACAATTTGAGCTAAAGGGTATGGCTGCCTTCAAGGTGCGGCGCCTCTACCCGAAGCTTATAAGAAATCCTGCTATGCCCTCCGACGAACCATTCAACACGGCGAAAGCACGCAATGCGCACTTAAGATTGAATCGTACTAGCATGGCGCTGCGCTACGTCGCATGGGCAGGGCCTGCCAAACTTTACGGGCCGTAGAATGGGAACCACACCTCGAGCTGCTCAGTAGCATGAAGCCGTATGCTACTCGAGGCAAGAAACACTAGCGCATGCATGAGATCACAGCTGTTCTGGACCGACGCTGTGTGACAAGTCTTCCGCAGTTACATGAAGTAAGACCCTTTAAACAGGTCACATTCACAAGGGCGCTGGCCAGACAGATTACCAGATCGTGTGCTCCAGATGAGCTGACCAACGGCAGGTGTCTTCACTGCATTTTCAACATGTCCCATGATTGAGTCTGTAATCCAACATGCTTTCAAGCCGACCACAAAGTCCCTGTGCCCAAAGAAAACTAAGGTAAATCTGCCTAAATGACTACCACGACCGCGTAGCACTCACCTGCCGTAGCAATGAAGTGCGTTTGAAAGGCTGTATGCTGCACATTAACACATTTATCCAGAAATCCCAGAACAGTCCATTTGCATGCGCTCAAACAGATCAACAGATGATGCAATCTCTATTGCACTCCACAATGCCCTTCCCCACCCAAAAGGAACAACTATGTGAGAATGCTATTCATTAACTACAGCTCAGCGTTCAACACCATAGTACCCTCAAGTCTCATCACTATGCTAAGGATCCCGGGACTAAACACCTCCCTCTGCAACTGGATCCTGGACTTCCTGACGGGCCGCCCCCAGGTGGTGAGGGTAGGTAACAACACATCTGCCACGCTGATCCTCAACACTGGACCCCTTCAGGGGTTTGTGCTCAGTCCACTCCTGTACTCCCTGTTCACCCATGACTGCATGGCCAGGTACRATTCCAACACCATCATTAAGTTTGCTGATGACACAACAGTGGAAGGCCTGATCACCGACAACGAMGAGACAGCCTATAGGGAGGAGGTCAGAGACATGGCCGGGTGGTGCCAGGATAACAGCCTCTCCCTCAAAGTAATCAAGACAAAGGAGATGATTGTGGACTACAGGAAAAGGAGGGCCGAGCACGCCCCCATTATCATCGACTGGGCTGTAGTGGAGCAAGTTGAGAGCTCAACTTTGTTGGTGTCCACATCACCAACAAACTATCATGGTCCAAACACACCAAGACAGTCATGAAGAGGGCACGACAAAACCTTTTACCCTTCAGGAGACTGAAAAGATTTGGCATGGGTCCTCAGATACTCAAACGGTTCTACAGCTGCAACATCGAGAGCATCCTGCCTGGTTGCATCACTGCCTCGTACGGCAACTGCTCACCTCCGACCCAAGGCACTACAGAGGGTAGTGCGTACGGCCCAGTACATCACTGGGGCAAAGCTGCCTGCCATCCAGGACCTCTATACCAGGCGGTGTAAGAGGAAGACCCTAAGATGCGTCAAAGACCCCAGCCACCCCAGTCATAGACTCTCTCTGCTACCGCTGGCAAGCGGTACCGGAGCGCCAAGTCTAGCACCAAGAGGCTTCTCAACAGCTTGTGTGTGTGGGGGGGAGGGTGGAGGGAGGGTTGTGTGTGTGTGCCTTTGTGTCTGTCTGTGTGTGTGTATGTACGTCCATACAGTACCTTGCTCACATATACCTACATGTGGGGTCAATTTTCTTTATTCCTTCTACCTGCCAGACCTTTACTGTTCCATGTGTTTCATCCCAACTGACTCCCTATTCTCTATAGTCCCATAGGGCTCTGGTCTAAAGTAGTGCACTATGTAGGGAATAGGGTGCCATAGGGCTCTGGTCTAAAGTAGTGCACTATGTAGGGAATAGGGTGCCATAGGGCTCTGGTCTAAAGTAGTGCACTATATAGGGAATAGGGTGCCATAGGGCTCTGGTCTAAAGTAGTGCACTACATAGGGAATAGGGTGCCATAGGGCTCTGGTCTAAAGTAGTGCACTATATAGGGAATTAGGTGCCATAGGGCTCTGGTCTAAAGTAGTGCACTACATAGGGAATAGGGTGCGATTTGGGATGTACCACTGATGCTGCTACATCGTCATGGAGCGAGAGAGAATGAGAAGGAAGCAGACACCCTTTGATTACTTTTATACAAACCAGACATTGCTAAATTGTATTTCAGGGCATAAATAAGCTGAACGACTGTCTGCGAGGACATCCTATTTCTCTGAGATGGTTTTTTGTGTGTCTATAACCAAGATAGGTAGAAGTATAGAAGGACAATGACTCACAGGAAGCAGATAGGTAGAAGTTATAGAAGGACAATGACTCACAGGAAGCAGATAGGTAGAAGTTATAGAAGGACAATGACTCAGCAGGAGCAGATAGGTAGAAGTTAAGAAGGACAATGACTCAGCAGGAAGCAGATAGTAGAAGTTATAGAAGACAATGGACTCAGCAGGAAGCAGATAGGTAGAAAGTTATAGAAGGACAATGACTCAGCAGGAAGCAGATAGTAGAAGTTATAGAAGGACAATGACTCAGCAGGAGCAGATAGTAGAATTATAGAAGGACAATGACTCACAGAAGCAGAAAGTAGAAGTGTATAGGAAGACAAATGACTCAGAGAAGCAATAGTAGAGTATAGAAGGACAATGACTCAGCAGGAAGCAGATAGGTAGAAGTTATAAGCAAGGACAATGACTCAGCAGGAAGCAGAAGGTAGACTTATAGAAGGACAATGACTCAGCAGGAAGCAGCAGGAGACGGTAATGGTGTGGTTGAATTTATTTTCAGAGTGTTTTCAAGATGACGTTGATTTTCATTGATATTATTTTACAAACTTTGACTTTAAACGTAAGTATTCAAAGAGAAAAAGTCTTCTTAAGCAGGCAAAACCTGTCTTAACAGTAAACACAGCTGGGTCTACCAAATCAATCAAATATAAATCAAATCAAATTCATTTGTCACATAAAACATGGTTAGCAATGTTAATGTGAGTGTAGTTGAATGCTTGTACTTCTAGTTCAGACTATTCAGTAATATCAACAAGTAATCTAACAATTCCAACAACTACCTTATACTCACAAATACACATACAGTGTAAAGGATGAATAAAATATGTACATATAAATATATGGGTGAGCGGCATAGCAAGATGCAGTAGATGGTGTAGAATAGATATATACATATGCGATGAGAATGAGGATATGTAAACATTATTAAAGTGCCGTTATTAAAAGTGACTAGTGATACCTGGATGGTCACACTCTGATCTGTTTCACCTCTCCTTGTTATTGTCTCCTTGTTATTGTCTCCAACTCGCTTGTTTTTCCCAGTGTATTTATCCCTGTGTTTCCTGTCTCTCGTACAGTGTATTTATCCCTGTGTTTCCTGTCTCTCTTACAGTGGTTTATCCCTTGTTTCCTGTCTCTGTACCAGTGTATTTATCCTGTGTTTCCTGTCTCTCTGTACCAGTGTATTTATCCACTGTGTTTCCTGTCTCTCTGTACCTGTTGTATTTATCCCTGTGTTTCCTGTCTCTCTCTGTACCAGTGTATTTATCCCTGTGTTTCCTGTCTCTCTGTGCAGTCTCTTGTATGTTCCAAGTCAACTAGCGTTTTTTCCCGTACTCCTGCCTTTGCTATTCTCCGTTTCAATGTCCTCACGGTTTTTGACCCTTGCCTGTTCTGGACTCGTACCACCTCCTACCATCTGCCTACTTAATCTCGAGCCTGTCTGCCACTCTGTACCTCCTGGACTCTTGAACTGGTTTTGACCTTTTGCCTTTCCACGACCATCTCTCCCTTTGGATTGTTAAACATCTTAAACTCCCAACCATCTGCCGCCTTGTCTGCGACTGGGTCTCGCCTTGTGCCCTGATAGTATGAACTGGCCATGACAGACCAGAAGGACTTGGACCAAGCTCCGCCACGCTGTTCCCTGCAGGGAGCCACCATTAGGAGACAACGAGGAGTTGGTAAGGGCCTTTTGGAAGAGCTTCGTTCTCGACAGACTGCCACGACCCAGGGTTAAAGCTACTATTGAGCTAATTAAGGAGTTAACTCATAGCTGTCTGCCATCCCTGAGAAGACCCAAACCTCCCAGTACATTTCTTCCTTTAGTGGGATGGTACAGCCTACCCCGGTTCCTAGAACCCCGCTTACCTCTCGGAGCAAAACACTGGGATCCTGGTACCTGTTGGGGCTTCTTTCTCAGTGCTTCCTTATTTTTTGAGCTACAGCCATCTTCATTCCCTTTCGGACCGATCGAAGTAGCATATATTATTACGCTAATGTCAGGAAGGACGCTCTCCGGCTATGGCATTTTTGGGAGCAGTAATCCACCCTTTGGTTGTCATCTGAGGAATTCATGTGGAGAGCGAGGAAGTATTCAAGGTCTTCGGAATTCGGGAGAGAGGAGGCCAGTAAACTTCTTGATTTAAGTAAAAACTCTCGTGGTGTGGCAGACTACGCGGTTGATTTTCTGCACGTTGGCCGCCGAGAGTGCCTGGAATAGAGAGTCTCTCTTCGATACCTTTCTTCATGGATTATCCGAGGTGGTAAAAAATGAGCTGCTCGGGAATTGCCGGTAGATCTCGTCTCCCTCATCACCCTAACAATTCAAATTTATGGACAATTAAGGGAACGCAGGAGTGAGAGGWTGTCTGGCCTCAGGCACGCTCGTTCCAMCGCTATGGCTTGCTCACCTTCGAAGGAATCCAGAAGTTCACAAAGGCAGTTTTCCTGAGWGGATCTGAAGCCACCCGAGCTCCCTTGTGAATTACCAACGACAGGTGAGTTGGATTCTCCTGAGCCTAYGCAAATGGGTAGAACTAGGYTATCRGTTGGGGAACATTCACCTAGGCTGAACTCCAACTGTTGTCTGTACTGTGGAGGGGCAGGACATTACATAGCTACCTACCCTGTTAGGAAACCCTTGCCTCTGGTAGGTACAAGTACTTTGGTGAATCAGACTGTGGAGAAACCAATCTAAGTCTCTCTGAGTGCTTATTGACTCTGGGGCTGATGAAAGTTGTATGGATCCTACTATACCTTCGGGAGCTWGGTAWTCCCACKCAGCCTCTCTCTGTGCCCATGGATGCCAGGGCACTGGACGGCCGCTCKATAGGKGRAGTCACCCATTGTACTGTGCCCATTCAATTCCGGGTTTCCGGAAACCACAGTGAGACCATACAGTTCCTCCTCATTGCATCTCCCCATGTTCCTGTTGTCTTGGGGTTTTCCTGGCTCCATAAACATAACCCTGTTATTGACTGGGCCACAAGCTCCTTCATGGGTTGGAGCTCATTTTTCTATCCCAACTGTCTTCAAGCAGCACAGCCTTCCCACAGATGTCTTCCTCAGGAAGTCAGCAAGGCTTTGGATGTTTCTGTCATTCCCACAGAATATCATGACCTGCTGGAAGTGTTTAGCAAGACATGTGCTACTTCCCTYYCCCTGCACCATCCTTATGATTGTGCGTTGATCTTCTCCCAGGCACTACACCATCTCGGGGTCGGCTATATTCTCTATCCGGGCCTGAGACCAAGGCTATGTAGGAGTACATAGAGGAGTCTCTGGCTACTGAGGCTGTCTGTCCATCTGTATCACCTGCCAGTGTTTTTCTTTGTGGAGAAGAAGACAAAGACCCTGCGTCCGCGCATTGACCCCCGGGGACTGAATTGCATTACTGGGGGCCACCATTTTCTCCAAGTTGGACCCTCGGAATGTCTACCACCTGGTTCGAATACGCACGAATATCTACGAAGTAGATGAGTGGAGGACAGCCTTCAACACAGCCAGTAGACATTATGAGTATCAGGTCATGCCGTTTGGACTCACCAACGCCCCCCGCTGTCTTTCAGGCTGTGGTAAACGATGTGCTCCGGGACATGCTCAACCGTTTTGTTTTCTACCTTGACGACATCCTGGTTTTTCCCCGGTCTGCCCAAGAACATGTGCTTCACATCAGGCAGGTCCTTCAGCGCCTCCAGGAGAACCAAATGTTCTTGAACGCGAGAAGTGTGATTTCCACCGTTCTACTATCACCTTTCTGGGATATGTATCCTACCGCTCAGGTTCCAAATATGTGAAGCCTGACGTTCTCTCTCGCCTATACAGTTCCTCTGCCACACCTTCGGTCATCGAAACCATTCTCCCTACCCCTTGCCTAGCAGCCATTGTGGATTGGGGTAATTGAGAGCCTGGTTCGCAAGGCACAACGCTCCCAGCCTGGACCTGAAGGGGGCCCGGCCAACCGGCTGTTTGTCCCCAACTCAGTCTGGTGCCGGGTCCTGGAATGGGCTCATTCCTCCAGGCTAACCTGTCATAACCTGGCAGTTTAATTTGGGCATGCATTTCATCCAAAAATCCGAATGCTGCCCCCTACCCTAGAGAAGTTAAACAGAACTGCCGAAAAATACCCAAACGGGCACTTACATACAAGAAGCCTCACCTATTCTGGCGTGCAGGCCTTGAGGTGCGTTGCAGAACGGTTTGTACTGAACGACACATTTCCCCAATACATTCTTGTGCGTTCTTGAACAGACTTTGCTCACATTTGGTGGGTTTAGCGAGGTGTGACTTGAATCGATGAGTGATCTACAGCAGTGGCCATGCTGAAAGCGTTCTCCAACCCACAACCCAACCCCTCCCCGTTCTTCAACTGGTCGTTCAGTTCAGCACCATTTAAGTTTAATTTAACGTTCTAGAAAGTAAATTAAACATACTCAACACAGCCCAGGTACATCTATTCAAGACAGACGCTGAATCCCAAATCGCCCACTTCTCCCTCGGCTCTCAATTTGCACTTTCACACGCACCTCCGCCATTTGCACAAGTGTCTCAAAGCTGAGGGAGTAAAGATTATCGAGGGTTTAGGTAATTACACTTTCAAATATACACTTCAAGCGAGCCAACAAGACTGCAGATTTGAGAGCGAAGAGCTATGCCAACGCACTGAGATATGTTTGGATTTTACTCAATGTAGCCCTTTCCTGCAGTCACATAARCGTTATAAAACCCGGACRACGCTGGGCCAACTGTACGCCGCCCTATGGGACTACCAATCACAGCCGGTTGTGATACAGCCTGGAATCAAACCAGGGTCTGTAGTGACACCTCTAGCACTGAGATGCAGTGCCTTAAACCTCTGCACCACTTGGGAGCACAGTGGTTGATCATACTGCAGTCAAAGGTTTACACAAAACAATGGAGAGGCGTGCCTTAATTATACGTCACATACATTTGTATGTCTGATTTTGTGACGTGACACATGTAGCAGATTAAATACCTCCCCATTTAAATGTTTAACTGTTACTGTGGTTTATATCTTGTAAAACATTCTGGGGGATATGTTCATTTAAATGTCATGCTAATTGTATTATTTCAAGTCAGGAATGTGTCCCACAGTTGATGGTTTTAATTGATCCCATCACCACTCTCTAGAAGTCTCCCTCAGAGTTTTGTGACAACTGGAGGGCCCTCCGAGTTGGTAGGGGCGAATGGGTGGTTTGGGATTCACCAAACGAAGACAACGAAGAAACTGACAAAACGGGTAAGTGGAATTAAATAAACCGACGGTAGGAATACGATCATATAAATTTACTTCGTGAATTAATAGAAATTACTTACACCAAGCATTCTAAATTAATGGGGAAATATGGTGAATATATATTTAAGGAAGTGTTCATTTTAAAATGTTACCTTTATTTAACTAGGCAAATCAGTTAAGAACAAATTCTTATTTACATTGACAGCCTACTTGGGAATAATGGGTTAACTGCCTTGTTCTGGGGCAGAACGAAAGATTTTTACCTTGTCCGTTGGGGGATTTGATCCAGCAACCTTTCGGTTACTGACCCAATGCTCTAACTACTAGGTCACATGCCGCCCCGAACGTTGAAAAACATTTGACAAAACAACAATTGACACAATGAATGCGCAAGAAATGTCAGGAGTCAGCGAGCTAGTGGAGAAACGTTCTTCTCCACGTTCTTCTCCACGTTCTTCTCCACGTTCTTCTCCACGTTCTTCTCCACGTTCTTCTCCACGTTCTTCTCCACGTTCTTCTCGAAATTCCACACCCGGTCTCAGGGATGACTAACTCTGGATATTCAATTGGTGTCTGAAAGTTGGGTAAATCAGCTTGAATCTTCACATTTTCTGAAATGTGTGTTTTGGTGTCTCCAGGTGAATTCAGGAAGCTGTTGAGTACCTTGTTATTGATACATGTGATGTTTTGGTGTCTCCAGGTGAATTGAGGAAGCTGACTGAGGACCTTATTATTGATACATGTGATGTTTTGGTGTCTCCAGGTGAATTCAGGAAGCTGACTGAGGACCTTGTTTATTGATACGTGATGTTTTGGTGTCTCCAGTGAATTCAGGCAGCTGACTGAGGACCTTATTATTGATACATGTGAATTTTTGGTGTCTCCAGGTGAATTCAGGAAGCTGACTGAGGACCTTATTATTGATACATGTGATGTTTTGGTGTCTCCAGGTGAATTCAGGAAGCTGACTGAGGACCTTATTTATGTGATACATGTGATGTTTTGGTGTCTCCAGGTGATTCAGGAAGCTGACTGAGGACCTTGTTATTGATACATGTGATGTTTTGGTGTCTCCAGGTGAATTCAGGAAGCTGACTGAGGCCCTTATTATTGATACATGTGATGTTTTGGTGTCTCCAGGTGAATTCAGGAAGCTGACTGAGGACCTTATTATTGATAAATGTGATGTTTTGGTGTCTCCCAGGTGAATTCAGGAAGCTGACTGAGGACCTTTGTTATTGATACATGTTTTTTTGATGTTTTGGTGTCTCCAGGTGAATTCAGGAAAAGCTGATTGAGGACCTTGTTATTGATACATGTGATGTTTTGGTGTCTCCAGGTGAATTCAGGAAGCTGACTGAGGACCTTGTTATTGATACATGTGATGTTTTGGTGTCTCCAGGTGAATTCAGGAAGCTGATGAGGACCTTTTATTGATACATGTGATGTTTTGGTGTCTCCAGGTGAATTCAGGAAGCTGATTGAGGACCTTACTACTGATGAATGTATTTTGTTTTTTATGACCGTGTTTTTGCTTGCGTTTTGTATTTATATTGAGTGGGTATTTTCTGTAATTTATGTATTTCAGGGCTCATCTGTAAAAGAGACCTTGGTCTCAGTATGACTCCCGGTATAAAATAAAGATTTAGAAAGAAAAATGTTTAAAAAAATGTAAGCTGGAATAGCGCTCTGAAGTCAGGGAGAGGAATGAATATTGGGCTGCATCTCAAATGGCTTCGTGGTAAATATAGAGGGAAACGGGTGAAGTG